>NW_025533638.1:207500-257500 GCF_020615455.1 Coregonus clupeaformis
GAGCAGTTCCTCATTGATTATGTCTGCCCTCCATCTGTTTACAGGGAAATAAAGAACACATGTGTACTTCTTATCCTCTCTGCATCTTCTTCTCCTTCTTCCCACAATCATTCCATTCTTTCATAATAGGCCTCCTACTCTCTGTCTCCTTTGATGACCTAGAGTTACATTTTAGTCGTTTAGCAGACTCTCTTATCCAGAGGCGACTTACAGGAGCAACTAGGGTTAAGTGCCTTGCTCAAGGGCACATCGACATATTTTTCACCCAGTCGGCTCAGGGGTTCGAACCAGCGACATTTCGGTTACTGTCCCATCGCTCTTAACCGCTAAGCTACCTGGATAAGTTGTGTGTGCGTGAGCGTGACTATATGTGTGTGCGTGTATGTTCGTGTGTGTGTGCGTGACTGGTGTGTGTGCGTGCGTGCGTGACTGGTGTGTGTATGTGTGTGACTGTGTGTGTGTGTGTGTGTATGTGTGTACATGCGTGTGTGCACGTTTGTGTGTGTGTGTGTGTGTACGCATGTGTGTGTGTGTGTGTTCGTGACTGGTGTGTGTGTGTGACTGTGTGTGTGTGTACATGCATGTGTGCACGTTTGTGTGTGTACACATGTGTGTGTGTGTGTGACTGGTGTGTGTGTGTGTGTGAGTGTGTGAGTGAGTGATGTGTGTGTGTGACTGTGTGGTGAGTGTGTGTGTGACTGTGTGTGTGCGTGACTGTGTGTGTGCGTGACTGTGTGTGTGTGTGTGACTGTGTGTGTGTGACTGTGTGTGTGTGTGTGTGACTGTGTGTGCGTGACTGTGTGTGTGACTGTGTGTGTGCGTGACTGTGTGGGTGTGTGACTTGTGTGTGTGTGTGTGTGTGTGTGTGTGTGTGACTGTGTGTGTGTGTGTGTGTGTGTGGCTGTGTGTGTGTGTGACTGTGTGTGTGACTGTGTGTGTCCTATAATGTGTTGTAATGCAGCATCCCACATTACTGTTATAAATGTCCTGTCTGTTACGGGAGGAGTATTTCTCCCTTTGACTCTATACAACAACACTTTCTTAAGACCTCTTAAGAAATGTCTTATCTTGAACCAGTGGATTCCAGATGCATTAGGAAATAGTTTGTATGCTTAATGCTTATACTCCAAACCACAAAGAGAGAGCAGAGACATTCACAGAGTGGAATATTCAACAGCATTATGGGTAAACAGTGTCAAATATATCCCTACAGAGAACTGTGTGTTTAACTAAATCAATGTGAATAGTAGGCCTACTTAATCTAGTGAGCTCTGTGTACTGTGTACTCTGCAGGTACACTCAATGGACCATATTCACAAATCAGAGTCTCAGAGTAGCAGGGCTGATCTAGGATCAGGTCCCCTCTGTTCATATCATCTTATTCTTAAATTATGATCTAAAAGGGACATCTGATCCTATATCAGCCCTCCTACTCTGAGACTCTTTGTGAATACAGGCCAATGTTTTCCATCTTTGTCAGTTTCACTTGAGTATTCAAATAGTATTTGAACCCTGGTCAGGAGTATTCAACTGTTATTCAACTGTCACTAACTGTCACTAAAGTATTCAACCGTCACTAATGAGCTGCCATTCTCTAGTCTCCCAGCAGGGAGCAGTGGAGTCTGGATAAGGACAGAGCCAGCGGCCCCCTACAGGCTTCATGCACTGGATCCCCCCTCAACCAGAACTACACTCAGAGAGAAACGACTACTCACTGTGACTGAACACTTCGTCCTTCTACATTCTACACCATATTAACTGAGCGTGTCATCCTTCTACAATCTACACCATAGTAACTAAGCGTGTCATCCTTCTACAATCTACACCATAGTAACTAAGGCGTGTCATCCTTCTACAATCTACACCATAGTAACTGAGCGTGTCATCCTTCTACAATCTACACCATAGTAACTGAGCGTGTCATCCTTCTACAATCTACACCATAGTAACTGAGCGTGTCATCCTTCTACAATCTACACCATAGTAACTGAGCGTGTCATCCTTCTACAATCTACACCATAGTAACTGAGCGTGTCATCCTTCTACAATCTACACCATAGTAACTGAGCGTGTCATCCTTCTACAATCTACACCATAGTAACTGAAAGTATGAGGTTTGGTATATGGATATGGATAGAGAGAGCTCCAATGAAAGAAGGCAGTAGGAGAGAGGGAGGAGAGGAAGGAGAGGGAGGAGAGAGGGTGTAGAGGAAGGAGAGAGGGAGGAGAGAGGGAGGAGAGAGGGCGTAAGGAGAGAGGGAGAGAGAGGGCGTAGAGGAAGGAGAGAGGGAGGAGAGAGGGCGTAGAGGGAGGAGAAGGGCATAGAGGAAGGAGAGAGGGAGGAGAGAGGGTGTAGAGGAAGAGAGAGGGAGGAGGGAGTGCGTAGAGGAAGGAGAGAGGGAGGAGAGAGGGAGGAGAGAGGGCATAGAGGAAGGAGAGAGAGGGAGGAGAGAGGGGCGTAGAGGAAGGAGAGAGGGAGGAGAGAGGGAGGAGAGAGGGCGTAGGGAAGGAAGAGGGAGGGAGAGAGGGTGTAGAGGAAGGAGAGAGGGAGGAGAGAGGGCGTAGAGGAAGGAGAGAGGGAGGAGAGAGGGCGTAGAGGAAGGAGAGAGGGAGGAAGGGCGTAGAGGAAGGGAGAGGGAGAGAAGGGAGGAGAGAGGGAGGAGAGAGGGGCGTAGGGAAGAGAGAGGGAGGAGAGAGGGAGGGGAGAGGGGGCGTAGAGGAAGGAGAGAGGGAGGAAGGGGGCGTAGAGGAAGGAGAGGGGGGGAGAGGGAGGGAGAGAGGGCGTAGAGGAAGGAGAGAGGGAGGAGAGAGGGAGGGGAGAGGGCGTAGGGAGGAGAGAGGGAGGAGAGAGGGCGTAGAGGAAGGAGAGAGGGAGAGAGGGGGCGTAGAGGAAGAGAGAAGGGAGAGAGGGCGTGGGGAAGGAGAGAGGAGGAGAGAGGGCGTAGGGGAAGAGAGAGAGGAAGGAGAGAGGGAGGAGAGGAAGGAGGGAGGGAGGAGAGAGGGAGGAGAGAGGGAGGAGAGGTAGAAGTGTTGTTTATACACCAGCATGTCTCAGGAGGCAGGGCTTGAGGAGTGCTTTAAGGATTCTGTCAACAGGTCTGCATACTGGCCCCCTGCTCAGACTGTCAGTCTGCCTGCCAATACTGCCCCCTGCTCAACTGTCAGTCTGCCCTGCCAGTACTGCCCCCTGCTCCAGACTGTCAGTCTGCCTGCCAATACTGCCCCCTGCTCCAGACTGTCAGTCTGCCTGCCAGTACTGCCCCCCTGCTCAGACTGTCAGTCTGTCTGCCAATACTGCCCCCTGCTCAGACTGTCAGTCTGCCTGCCATACTGCCCCCTGCTCCAGGCTGTCAGTCTGCCTGCCATACTGCCCCCCTGCTCAGACTGTCAGTCTGCCTGCCAATACTGCCCCCCTGCTCCAGACTGTCAGTCTGCCTGCCAATACTGCCCCCCTGCTCAGACTGTCAGTCTGCCTGCCAGTACTGCCCCCTGCTCAGACTGTCAGTCTGCCTGCCAATACTGTCCCCCTGCTCAGACTGTCAGTCTGCCTGCCAATACTGCCCCCCTGCTCCAGACTGTCAGTCTGCCTGCCAGTACTGCCCCCCTGCTCAGACTGTCAGTCTGCCTGCCAATGTACTAACCTCAGATGGACGGAGTGTGTACATACTGGCGACAGTGTTGAGTACATAGCAGGCCTGAACAGATGGGCCGGAGTGTGTACATACTGGTGACAGTGTTGAGTACATAGCAGGCCTGAACAGATGGATGGAGTGTGTACATACTGGTGACAGTGTTGAGTACATAGCAGGCCTGATCAGATGGATGGAGTGTGTACATACTGGTGACAGTGTTGAGTACATAGCAGGCCTGTAGATGGATGGAGTGTGTACATACTGGTGACAGTGTTGAGTACCTAGCAGGCCTGAACAGATGGACGGAGTGTGTACATACTGGTGACAGTGTTGAGTACATAGCAGGCCTGAACAGATGGATGGAGTGTGTACATACTGGTGACAGTGTTGATACATAGCAGGCCTGAACAGATGGATGGAGTGTGTACATACTGGCGACAGTGTTGAGTACATAGCAGGCCTGAACAGATGGACGGAGTGTGTACATACTGGTGACAGTGTTGGTACCTAGCAGGCCTGAACAGATGGGCCGGAGTGTGTACATACTGGCGGCAGTGTTGAGTACATAGCAGCCCTGGGTTCAAAATAGTAGGCCTATTTGTTTTTCTTTCAAATAATTTAGCACACCGGGGCCAATGGAGTAGTCCCAAAAGTGTAAACCCCAGCGCATCTGGCACTATGTGTCAAATAGGGGAGTATGTCAGCTAAGAGGGTAGGTCAGAGGTTGGGAGGGGGTGTAAGGAGAGTTTGGGCTTGGAGCAGCAGTGTCCAGTATCGTTGGGTCAGCAAGAGAGAACACAACCATTTCTGTTCCCCCCAACAACAACCTCGTTTCACTAACATGAAATTACCTCTCTATTTACAAGCAGGGTGACAAACAAGATCAGAACACTTTTTATTACCATAAAACCACCATAAAACCACACAAGGCTTACTGCTCAGAGTCTATTACTATCCTTTGTACTATTTTTAGATCACATAAAAAATCACATGAGCGTTAAATAGCCGTCCTCTTCATCCAAGGACTTGTTGCTGGCGTGTTCCTGGGACAGTTTCATCTGAGGTCCCTTGTTTACTGCGTCCCCTCTTTATTTAATCTCCTAATAAACAGTCTATGGAGTCATTGTGTGGATTCTATCTACTAAATACCATTGATCTGTACAATACAGTGTGTTGTGACTCGATTAATTCTTGTCATTATGGAAGTAGGTCCCCTTCCTGAACACTGACAATCTCATGGACTGTCAGTCCTTGCATCCAGCAGCTATTTTTTTTAAAACAGTCATCCAAACAAAAGCTAGACAGTCAGGGAGTGATGTATATAATCCATTTATAAAATAATCAATTTATTTGTACAATCCACTTAAAGTGAGGGCCTACGGATCTCGGTGAAGACTGAATGCGGCCCTCTGAGGGCTAAAATGAAGTTTGACATCCCTTATCTAGCTACTTCTATGAATTGTCCCAACCCGATTCCTCATCTCCCAGTCCTGGCAGGGAAGCAGCTGTTGGCTGAAACACAAGCTGCAGATTGTAGCTTTAAGTATAGATGGTTGAACCCCTAGCAACATATTGATGACACTGGGAGGGCCCATTTGATGTGTTTTACTACTGTGGCCCCTCATACATTCCTGTCCTAATCTACTGAGATAAAGCAGTGACAATATAAAGTGTCTTTTGACACCGTCAGCTCAACGTCAACTCACAAAACAAACGTCCTCACCCTTCACCTCTGCAGAACCCCATGACCAGTTTCTATCTGTTCATTTTACTGGTTTCTCTAAAGACCAGTCTAACTACCTGTCTGCCTGTCTGCCTGTCTGCCTGTCTGTCTGCCTGTCTGTCTGCCTGTCTGCCTGTCTGCCTGCCTGTCTGTCTGCCTGTCCACCTGTCTGTCCCGCCTGTCTGCCTGTCTGCCTGTCTGTCTGCCTGTCTGCCTGCCTGTCTGTCTGCCTGTCTGCCTGTCTGTCCTGTTTAATCATAGGCTTTTAAATGTAATGTAAATGTACACTAAATGACCATCATTCATCTCCATGTTGAAGTAATATATCAGCACATGACTGGCCTTGACATGAGATGTAGTTATTGTCTAACTATAAACCGTTACGGTACTCTGGGAAATTATTTCCCTATAAAGTTTTATTCTCTTCAGAAATTTTTTTCTACTAGGTTTTACTGTCTCTCTGTAATCAACTGTTCTCTGGTGGAGGCCAGAAAGAGGTGACAGTTAACTGTGCACTGTGTGTGTGTGTATGTCTGGTGTGTGTGTGTGTGTGTGTGTGCGCTGTGTGTGTGTGTGTGTGTGTGTGTGTGTGTGTGTGTGTATGCGTGTGTGTATACACAGTGTTGGCTAATCTGAGTCTTGAATCTTGGATTTGGTAGAGAGGTTTAGGGAGTATTGGTTGCGTTGTTTTGACTTTTATTTGTCATTGTTTGTGACACATTTTGACCACCCCACTCAAAAACCATGTTCTCTCTCTCCATGCGCGCGCACACACACACACACACACACACCACACACACACACACACACACACACACACACACACACACACACACACACACACGCCCGCGCACACGCACACGCACACACACACGCACACGCACACGCACACGCACACACACACAGACACACAGACACCCTCTCACCTACATACTCTTCAATGTAAACTCAGATGTATATGAAGGTACAGTCCTACGTGGCCCTATGTGTGGCGAGGCCAGAGCCCCTGGTCACTGTCACCATGCCAACATTCCCCTGTGGGTTAGGACCCCAGAACACACAGCACCTCCCTCCTTTGTCTACCCTGTGGGTTAGGGACCCCAGACACACAGCACCTCCCTCCTTTGTCTACCTGTGGGTTGGGACCCCAGACACACAGCACCTCCCTCCTTTGTCTACCCTGTGGTTAGGACCCCAGACACACAGCACCTCCCTCCTTTGTCTACCCTGTGGGTTGGGACCCCAGACACACAGCACCTCCCTCCTTTGTCTACCCTGTGGGTTAGGACCCCAGACACACAGCACCTCCCTCCTTTGTCTACCCTGTGGTTGGACCCCAACACACAGCACCTCCCTCCTTTGTCTACCCTGCGGGTTCGGGACCCCAGACACCTCCCTCCTTTATGTCCTTCCACCCTGTTTGTTTTCTCCCTTTATAAAGTATTTAGCCAGAATGATGTCTGATTACACCGTAGAGCAGCAACACCCATTTATTTCCCTAAAAGTAGACATATATTTAGTGTTTTTATTATACAGTAGCTATTTTTTAATGGGCATGCAGAGAGACTGTCAAAGCCAGTGGACTGGAGCTAGCGGCCTTGATCACGGAGCTAAGGACACGTTCCTCATCACCCATAATTCCCTGTTTCCATCCAGCCAAATAGAGTGAGAACGAGAGGTGTGTGTGTGAAGAGAGAGAGAAAAAGAGAGAGAAGGGAGAGAGAGGGAGAGAGAGAGAGAGAGAGAGAGAGGGGAGAGAAGAGAGGAGAGAGAGAGAGAGAGAGAGAGAGAGAGAGAGAGAGAGAAAGGCTATGTGCACACTGCCCCAAAATGAGGTGGAAGCTGAGCTGCACTTCCTAACCTCCTGTCAAATGTATGACCATATTAGAGACACATATTTCCCTCAGATTACAGCGATCCACAAAGAATTCGAAAACAAACCCAATTTTGATAAACTCCCTTATGTACTGGGTGAAATACCACAGTGTGCCATCACAGCAGCAAGATGTGTGACCTGTTGCCTGTTGCCACAAGAAAAAGGGCAACCAGTGCAGAACAAACACCATTGTAAATACAACCCATATTTATGTTTATTTTATTTTCCCATTTGTACTTTAACTATTTGCACATTGTTACAACACTGTATATAGCCATAATATGACATTTGAAATGTCTTTATTCTCTTGGAACTTCTGAGTGTAATGTTTACTGTTAATATTTATTGTTTATTTCACTTTTGTTTACTATCTACTTCACTTGCTTTGGCAATGTTAACATACATTTCCCATGCCAATAAAGCCCTTAAATTGAAATTGAATTGAGAGAGAGAGAGGGGAGTGTGAGAGAGATAGAGAGGTGTGTGAGAGAAAGAAAAGAGAAAGAAAGAAAGAAAGAGAGGGGTGTGAGAAAGAAAGAGAAAGAGAGGTGTGTGAGAGAGAGAAAGACAGAGAGAGGTGTGAGAGAGAGAGAGAGAAAGAAAGAGAGATAGGTGTGTGAGAAAAAGAGAGAGAAAGAGAGAGGTGTGTGAGAGAGAAAGAAAAAAATGAGAGTGTGAGAGAGAGAGAAGAGAGGTGTGTGAGAAGAGAGAAAGAAGAGAGAGGTGTGAGAGAGAGAGAGAGAGAGAGAAAGAGAGAAAGGGTGTGTGAGAAGAGAGAGAAAGAGAGAGAGGTGTGTGAGAGAGAGGTGTGAGAGAGAGAGAGAGAGAGAGAAAAAGAAAAAAAAAGAGAGGTGTGTGAGAAAGAAAGAGAGAGAGAAAGAGAAAGAGAAACAAGACTCAATAGTATTATTTTCTTGTTGTGCAGGCGCTGATCCTTTGAATAAGACATTCTCTCCATTATAAAGGAGAGTGAAGATATAGAACATACAGAAACAAGGTCCAGTCAAGTGATTTGTTCTATGTGGCTCCCCCCATCCCGGATCATGGTATTGTGGCATCATAACACTCATTTTGCATTAGACCTTACGCCTCGGTGCATCGGCACATTCAACTCTGTCATTCACTCCCCCTCTTGTTGTTAGTTATACTCTCCTGGCGGTTTCTGATGCAGTGTGTGTTGTGGTGAATATAGGTCAATATACGTGTGTGTGTGTGTGTGTGTGTGTGTGTATGCGTGTGTGTGGTAGGGGCCCGGCTACGTTTGTGTGTGTGTGTGAACACATATATAGCAGGACAGTGTGTAACACACTGCTGCTAATACAACCCTCACCAAGTTGAATATTTAGTTTAGCTGATGGACTGCATCTGTGCTGCTCCCTGATCCAGACATTACATTACATAATAGTGGTTAATTGTAATTACATTTAATTAAACCTAACAATACAGGACAGGAAATTGTTGAATTTTTGTTGGTTGAAAGTGCTCCATTGAGTTGGTAGACTAGCTTTTCCATACAAATCCTTTTAATATGTACAGGAACATACAGTGTTATATCTCCAGGAGAATGGGAGGGCTGGGCAAGCAAATAACACACACACACACACCCCTCGACTGGCGCTGGTGAGGTGGTTATTCATCACTGATGAGGCCTGTGTACTGAACACAGCATGGTCCTGTCTATGAGGTAACAGACTGCAATTAGGTAACATGCTTTTTGCACTTTGAGGGCTGTTTGCTCCGTCTTCCGCGACCCATGACTGTGTGTCTATGTGTGTGTGTGTGTGTGCCTTTTTCGTGCGTGTCCATAAGTGTGTGTGTGCATGTGCGTTCATGAGTGTAGCGGCAGGTAGCCTCGCGGTTAAGGCGTTGGGGCAGTAACGAAAGGTCACTGGTTCGAATCCCCAAGCCGAGTAGGTGAAAAAATCTGTCGATGTGCCCTTGAGCAAGCACTTAGGCTAGTTGTCTCTGGATAAGAGCGTCTGATGAATTACTAAAATATGAAGTGTGTGAGTTGAGGTGACAGGCTGCCAAACACTGCTGTGTGTGTGTGATCGTTGGCCTCTCAGCCATGACTTTTACTGACAAAAAAAACTGTCCGTATTCTGAATAATGTAACTGCTGTACTAATTAAGGAGTTATGCTACATCACTGACTGTATCGTTATTTATAATGAGGGATCCCTGGGAAATCTGACCTCTCTGAAATGAAAATTGATGGCCCTCACTTCAGTCAAATAGTTCTTTACCCCACCCTCCCTAAGCAGCTGAAAAAAAAAAGTGACCCACCCCTATAGCCAAAATAATAATTAAAAGTGGATAGCAGAGAACATGCCTACCGTTTACCTCCACTCCTAGGACAGACCAGAGCCTTAGATATGCAGTTTACCTCCACTCCTAGGACAGACCAGAGCCTTAGATATGTCGTTTACCTCCACTCCTAGGACAGACCAGAGCCTTAGATATGTCGTTTACCTCCACTCCTAGGACAGACCAGAGCCTTAGATATGCAGTTTACCTCCCCTCCTAGGACAGACCAGAGCTTAGATATGTCGTTTTACCTCCACTCCTAGGACAGACCAGGCCCCCTTAGATATGTCGTTTACCTCCACTCCTAGGACAGACCAGAGCCTTAGATATGCAGTTTACCTCCACTCCTAGACAGACCAGAGCCTTAGATATGCAGTTTACCTCCACTCCTAGACAGAGCCTTGGATATGTCGTTTTAGAAACGATTCTTTGTTTTGTAAGCATTACATGGCAAAATAGTCAGAAGGTTGTTGTCAGGGCGTGTTGTAGGTGTAGTGTAGGAATCAAACGCAGGGCGCAGACTGAATGTTCCAAAAGCTGTATTACTAGCCCAAACACAGGCAACAGGACAACTAAGCCCGACAGCAAAAAACACGCACGAAGGCGAAAGGTAAATGCGCTCTAACAGGTGCGACAAAATGAAACAGTGCACACACAAGTGCAAATAGCTCCAGCACAGTGGGAAATACGCTCAACCGAGCAAGACACAACACTGATGGAAACAATCATATACAACACTAGACAAACACAACGAGAAACTTATAGGACACTAATTACGTCAAAACAGAAACAGGTGTGGAAACAAACAGACAAAAGCAACGAACACGAAACATCTATCGGTGGCAGCTAGAATTCGGAGGCGGCCGAACGCGAAGCCTGCCCGAACAAGGGAGAAGGCAGCCTCGGCCGAAGCCGTGACAGTACCCCCCCCCCTTGGCGGCGGCTCCAGGCGTGCGCCGACTCCGGCCTCGGGGGACGACCAGGGGGGCGCGGCGCAGGGCGCGTCGGATGCCTCCGATGGAACTCCGTCAGGAGCGGCCGGGTCCAACACGTCTCTCCTCGGCACCCACACGCTCCTCCGGACCGTACCCCTCCCACTCCACTAGATACTGGAGGCCCCCATCCGGCGTCTTGAATCCAAGATGGATCTCACCGGTGCGCCGGTGCCCCCTCAATGTCCAGCGGGGCGGAGGAGTCTCCAAGATCTCATCTTCTTGGAGTGGGCCCGCTACCACCGGCCTGAGAAGGGACACATGGAGCGAGGGGTTAAGGCACTCATACTCCACAGGTAGCTGTAACTATAACATACCTCGTTCAACCTTCTCAGGACTTTAAATGGCCCTACAAACCGCCCGACCCAGTTTCCGGCAGCAGGCGGAGGGGCAGGATTTCTGGTAGAGAGCCAGACTCGATCACCAGGTGCGTACACCGGTGCCTCACTGCGGTGGAGATCAGCGCTCGCCTTCTGGCGTCGGAGGGCCCGCTGCAGGTGGGACGTGTGCAGCGTTCAAGTCTCCTCCGGGCGCCGCGCCCACTCATCCACCGCAGGAGCCTCGATCTGGCTCTGCTGCCAGGTGCCAGAACCGGCTGGTAACCTAACACACATTGAAATGGAGTTAGGTTAGTGGAGGAATGGCGTAGGGGAATTCTGGGCCATCTCGGCCCGGGAGCGGCTGCCTTGACCACTCCTCCGGCGGTCCTGGCAGTATGTTCTGAGAAACCTACCCACATCTGGTTTACGCGTTCCACCTGCCCATTGCTCTCCGGGTGGTAACCCGGGTGAGGAACTCACCGAGACCCCCCAACCGCTCCATAAGCGCTCTCCAGACTCTGGAGGTGAGGTGGGGACCCCGATCAGCCACAATGTCCTCGCGGGTACCCCGTAGTGCCGGAACACATGGGTAAACAGTGCCTCGGCAGTTTGCAGCCGTAGGAAGACCCGGCATGGGGAGCAAGCGACAGGCCTTAGAGAACCGGTCCACAGCGACCAGGATGGTAGTATTCCCTTGGGAGAGGGGAAGGTCTGTTATAAAGTCCACTGAGAGGCGGGACCATGGCCGTTGTGGAGCGGCAGGGGTAGCACCTTACCCCTAGGTAGATGTCTGGCGCCTTACACTGGGCGCACACCGAGCAGGAGGAAACATAAACCCTCCCATCCCTTGCCAGCGTGGGCCACCAGTACTTGGCATAAGACAGTGCACTGTCCGGCCGATACCGGATGTCCAGAGGAGGGTGGCGTGTGAGCCCAATAGATCAATCGATCCCGAACCTCGGCGGGCGTGCTTCCGACCCTCCGGGCACTGTGGTGGACTAGGGTCGGTGCGTGCCGCCCGCTCGCGGTTCGACGCATCGACCTCCCACACTACCGGTGCCACCAGACACGACTCAGCAGTATGGAGTGGGCTCCCGGACCTCTCCTCGCGTCTACCGCGAGACAGCGCATCTGCCTTGCCATTCTGTGACCCAGGGATGTACGTGATCTTAAAAGTAAACCTGGTCAAAACATACTCCATCTTGCCTGGCGAGGTTCCCCTCCTCGCCGCCCGGATGTACTCCAGGTTACGGTGGTCCGTCAAAATGAGGAAGGGTGTTGAGCCCCCCTCAAGCCAGTGCCTCCACACCTTAGAGCCTGTACCACGGCAACAGCTCCCTGCCCCTACGTCATAGTTCCGCTCGCGGACTGGGCTTCTTGAATAAAAAGCACAGGGGCGGAGTTTGAGTGTGCGCCAGATCGTTGTGGCAAAGCACGGCTCCTAAACCGGCCTCCGGCGCGTCCACCTCTACTTGGAGCGGCAGGGGATCCGGATGCGCCAGCACCGGGGCCGAGGTAAACAGGTCCTTCAGCCTCCCAAAGCCTGTCCGCCTCGGCCGACCACTGCAGGCGCTCCGGACCCCCCTTCAACAGAGCGTGATGGGAGCTGCCACCTGTCCAAAACCCGGATAAACCTCCTGTAGTAATTTGCAAACCCCAAAAAACTGCTGCACCTCCTTCACAGTGGTTGGTGTTTGCCAATTCCGCACGCCCCGGCTACCAGTCTACCTCCATCTTCACCCCTAGCGCAGACACCTGATAACCCAAAAAGGGGACCGACTCCTGGAAAAACAGACACTTCTCTGCCTTCACATACAGGTCGTGCTCCACCAGCCTCCGCAACACCCTGCGCACCAGGGCCACATGCTCGACACGGGTAGGTGAGTCACGAGAATGTCATCAATGTACACCACCACCCCCCTGCCCCTGCATGTCCCTGAAGATCTCATCCACAAATGATTGGAAAACTGACGGAGCGTTCATCAACCCGTATGGCATGACCAGATACTCTCTGGCCCGAGGTGGTACTAAAGGCTGTTTTCCATTCATCACCTCCCAATGCGCACCAAGTTATGCAGCGCTCCTGAGATCTAATTTACGTGAAGAAAGCGTGCGCCCCATGCAGCGACTCAGTCATGGTGGCAATCAGCGGGAGTGGATAACTATACTTCACCGTAATCTGATTGAGACCACGCGAATCGATGCACGGGCGCAAACCACCATCCTTTTTCTTCACGAAAAAAGAAACTTCGAGGGCAGCGGGGGAAGTGGACGGCCGTATGTATCCTTGTCTCAGCGTTCGTCTATGTAAATCTCCATAGCTTTCTTCTCCTCCTGAGACAGAGGATACACATGGCTCGTGGGAGCGCCCAGCTCCCTGCCTGTAGGTTTGTCGCACAATCCCCCTGCCTATGGGGTGGCAACCGCGTCGCCTCGCCTACTAAGCAGCGATAGCCAAATCCCCATACTCAGGTGGAACGTGCAATGCGGGCACCTGGTTTGGACTCTCCACCCGAGGTAGCCCCTCACGGAAACGCCCAAACATCTACCCACACACTGAGCAGACCACTCCATCAGAGCCCTCTCCTGCCACGAAATCACTGGGTTATGGGTACTCAACCAGGGCATGCCCAGCACCACCGGATACGCAGGAGAGTCAATCAGGAACAGCTGAATCATCTCCTGATAATCCCCCTGCGCACACATCCTAAGTGGGCCGTGACCTCCCTATTAAGCCCGTACCCAACGGACGACTATCTAGGGGTGAGCGGGAAAAGGAACATCAACAGGAATGAGGGGAATCCCTAGCGCTAAACAAAACTTTTTATCAATAAAATTCCCAGCCGCGCCTGAATCTAGCAGCGCCTTATGCTGGGAATGAGGTGCTTACCTGTGGAAAGCGTACAGGCATACAAAAATGGGCAACAGTGAGCTCTGGGTGAGTGGGCGCCTGCTCACCTGGAGGAATCCCCAGGGCGGGACCTGTCTCATCTCCCCTGGAGGCCATCCCCAGCACCTAGCGCGGTGTGTCCTCCCCGACCAAGTTGGTGCAGTGGATGGACCCCCTAGCCTGCCGACTCCTCCCTCTCTGGCGCCCGCGCCCCGAGCTCCATAGGAAGGCTCGGAGGCGTGGAGGGTGGAATGGGCCGGACCCTCCGCCGGGGCGTCCGCGGGTAGCCAGCAGGGTATCCAGCCTGATGGACATACAACCAGCTGGTGAAAGTGAGCTGGTGTCCCTACAAGCCAGCTCCGCCGGACGTCCTCTCGTAGGCTGCGTCGGTATAGATCGATGAGGGCCCGATCATTCCACCCTGCATCTGCCGCTAGAGTACGGGTCGGCGCGAATTCCTGGGCACTTCTCCTCCCCTGGGAGGGAGACCAGGCAGCCCCCCCGCCGCTTTCCCCTCCGAGATGGTCAAACACCGCCCTGAAGCGGCGGGAGAACTCGGTGTGCGTGTCGTCGTGGCGTCGATCTTCCTCCACTCGCGTTGGCCCACTCCAGCGCTTTTCCCGGCCAGGCAGGAGATCAGGGCGGACACGCTCTCATGCCCTGAAGGTGCCGGGTGCACGTGGCCAGGTATAGCTCTACCTGGAGCAGGAATCCCTGACACCCAGCCGCGGTCCGTCGTAGGCCCTCGGGAGATAGTCGGACTCCTCGAGGTTCCGGCGCTGGATGGGCGGGCTGGCCGATGGTGCTGGCAGGGCGGGCGGCGGTGGGCGAACCCCAGCCTCGGGTGTGGTAATCACCTCCTGCAGGGCAGTCCCCATCTGCAGGAGCTGCTCTTGCTGGTCCCGAGCCTGGGCTTCCAGTCTCGTCTGGGCTGCTTCGGCTCCTGCTGATTCCATTGGTGGTATATGATTCTGTCAGGGCGTGTTGTAGGTGTAGTGTTAGGAATCAACGGGACGCGACTGAATGTTCCAAAAGCTGTATTACTGGCCCAAACACAGGCAACAGGACAACTAAGCCCGACAGCAAAAACACGCACGAAGGCGAAAGGTAAATGCGCACTAACAGGTGCGACAAAATGAAAGCGGTGCACACACAAGTGCAAATAAGCTCCAGCACAGTGGAGAAATACGCTCACCGAGCAAGACACAACACTGGCCGGAAACAATCATATACAACACTAGACAAACACAACGAGAAACTTATAGGACACTAATTACGTCAAAACAGAAACAGGTGTGGAAACAAACAGACAAAAGCAAAGCGAACATGAAACATCTATCGGTGGCAGCTAGAATTCGGAGACGGCGGCGCCGAAGCCTGCCCGAACAAGAGAGAGGCAGCCTCGGCGAAACCGTGACAGTTGTGGATTCGAGACCACCGCATGCAAAATCTCCATTATAATATAAGCACTGCATGAAACTATCGTCTTATTTGCGGTCTGAGAAAAACTATCCTTTTATAAGCGCATTTCCTGCAATTCTACAGTATTTTACCTGACTGGAGACAAGCAGAATCTTATTTAATTCCACAACAGCATGACAATGAGCAGGCGCATGCTGCAACACTCGGAGACCTTTAGATTTCTGTACAGACTATTGTTGTAAAGAGAATAGTCTAACTTTGGAAATGTCCTAAAGTTATCTATCAACTGTAATAATGTACGCAACAGGACCAGTTACAACTGAAGTATCTGATCATCAATGAATTTGAGAAAAAGCCATTCGTTTTTTTTACACAGGAGCTGCATTTCATCAGGTAGACCTATATGCACTTTTCTTTCATTTGGGACACAATCATTTTCTAATTTATTCTATTTTATTCCATGATATTGTTGTTACAAAATAGATTTGTGTTGACTGTGATTAGGGCAGGGGAATATAAGAGATCTGCTAGGCTAAATGAACATAGCTCACCACATGATCCTCAACCCAAAGGCTGTCCAGACTCATGTTTCTAAAGGTGAACTCAAAGGCACTGTAGAATCACTGTACTGTATAGCCTAATAAGGCATTTTTTGTTTCATTATTATTTAATTCTATGTTATTATCTTTAAAAAAATATATATTTTATACAGCCTAAATGCAAAATGTATAGACATGTTGTTGAAGTGTTGAAATGTTGAGTCCTCCTGCCAGCCTGTGCGTGGCACAAATGCTTCACAATTTATTTCTCAAATTGCAGGCTATAGCCTTGAAATAATAATAATAATATAGCCTAAATAATTCATTTTCGTTCCTTCTTAGGCTACCTGGCTTGCTCTGACTGATTTACAGTTGTATGTTTTTTAATAGCCTACTGAAATGTTGAGCGTTCAATTGATAGTGACAGAATCACACATTACTTCCCAAGCAAAGTCTCTGGGCTATAGAAGGTTGTAGCGCAGCCTCTGAATGTCATAGAGACACACCAAAGATGTCCGTGTGATCGGAGTCACCTCTTTCCCCGACATTTTACAGCTTGTTTCTAACATAAAGCATTGCGGACTAAAGTGTAGTTATAGATTGCTTTAAATAATCAGGTCGTTAATTTTTTTTCTAAATCATAAGCTAACAAGGCGTAGGCCTATGTTTTAGCCATTTTCTTTAACAAAAGCCACAATACCCTCACATACCCTGATATACCCTCACATACCCTCACATACCCTCATATACCCTCATATACCCTCATATACCCTCACATACCCTCATATACCCTCATATACCCCATCAATTCGAGCCCTGGTTTTAACTCAACACACCAAGCCCTTCACTGACACTGAGATATTTAAGGAGTTCATGGTGATGGAAGGAATTAGCTGACTAAATCTATGGACAGTAGGCTATAATTTCATCTATCAAACAGCTAAGCCTACCTCTTATTTCTTGAATAGGAAGAAACAGTCTCCAACACAAAGCCCTCTTGTTGTCAAATTAAAACTGTTCTAAATTAATTAGGCCTTCTCGAATTAGCCTACTTTCAGCACCCATGCTTGTCATCTCCGCGACTGCCACTTCATCGTAATATAAGTTATGTAACTTACTCGACTATGGCTTATTGTGAGTCAATAACTCTGATAAATAGCTTCATTATGGGCAGCGAAACATCTCTTTTTTTATTAAAATCAATTGTGGCAGTAGCTATAGCTATAGGCTATACTGATGTCCTCCTTCTCATCTGGGCACTCTCCCTCTCAGACTGAACGGGACATCAGTATATCCTATAGTCACTCTCCCCTCTCAAACTGAACAGGACATCAGTATATCCTATAGTCACTCTCCCTCTCAAACTGAACAGGACATCAGTATATCCTATAGTCACTCTCCCTCTCAAACTGAACAGGACATCAGTATATCTTATAGTCACTCTCCCTCTCAAACTGAACAGGACATCAGTATATCCTATAGTCACTCTCCCTCTCAAACTGAACAGGACATCAGTATATCCTATAGTCACTCTCCCTCTCCAAACTGAACAGGACATCAGTATATCCCTATAGTCACTCTCCCTCTCAAACTGAACAGGACATCAGTATAGCCTATAGTCACTCTCCCTCTCAAACTGAAAGACATCAGTATATCCTATAGTCACTCTCCCTCTCAAACTGAACAGGACATCAATATATCCTATAGTCACTCTCCCTCTCAAACTGAACAGGACATCAGTATATCCTATAGTCACTCTCCCTCTCCAAACTGAACAGGACATCAGTATATCCTATAGCAGGGTTCTTCAATTCCGGTCCTGGAGGGCCGTTTTTTATTTCTGCCTGGTAGTTAATTGCACTCACCTGGTGTCCCAGGTCTGAATTAGCCCCTGATTAGAAGGAGAGGATGAAAAAACAGAGGTGTTTCGGCCCTCCAGGACCGGAATTGAAGAACCCTGTCCTATAGTATAGGCTATGGATCGTTTGATTGAGACCATACTAGGCAGACTTGATATTGCACCCAGCAGAGAATCAGGGATGAGGGCGTCATCAGGCCCATCGAGATATAATAAGCAATAATTCTCAAACACTGAGCAAAATGCCATTTAATCGATTACAAATGACATGACCCTCCCCTGGACTAAATAAAACAAATACTAAACCCTCCCCCTGACTGAAACTGAAAAAGCATGACCCTTCCTAATTTTCCTCTGGGTAACAATTGTGTACATTTCAACCACTCCCTTATGCTACAACATTTACATTTTACATTTTAGTCATTTAGCAGGCGGCTCTTATCCAGAGCGACTTACAGAACAATTGGGTTAAGTGCCTTGCTGAAGGGCACGTTAGCGTCATTTGGCGCTCTTAGCCAGGCGACTCACAAATTAGTGCGTTCACCCTATAGCCAGTGGGATAACCACTTTACAATTGGGGGGGTGAAGGATTCCTTTATCCTATCCCAGGTATTCCTTAAAGAGGTGGGGTTTCAAATGTCTCCGGAAGGTGGTGAGTGACTCCGCTGTCCTGGCGTCGTGGGGAGCTTGTTCCACCATTGGGGTGCCAGGGCCGCGAACAGTTTTGACTGGGCTGAGCGGGAACTATGCTTCCGCAGAGGAAGGGGAGCCAGCAGGCCAGAGGTGGATGAGCGCAGTGCCCTCGTTTGGGTGTAGGGACTGATCAAGCCTGAAGGTACAGAGGTGCGTTCCCCTCACTGCTCCAACTACAACACTGCTGCCCTCTGCTTCACAGTTCCTCTTCACTCCCTAATGCTACAACACTGTTGCCTCTGCTTCACAGTTCCTCTTCACTCCCTTATGCTACAACACTGTTGCCTCTGCTTCACAGTTCCTCTTCACTCCCCTTATGCTACAACACTGCTGCCCTCTGCTTCACAGTTCCTCTTCACTCCCTTATGCTACAACACTGCTGCCTCTGCTTCACAGGTCCTCTTTTAATTACTCTTTGTCTTTTATTTGTTCAAATTTGTATATTTGTTAGCTGGAAAATAGGTATATTGTTTCCCCTCTCTCTCTCTCTCTCTCGCTCTCTCTCTCTCTCTCTCTCTCTCTCTCTCTCGCTCTCTCTCTCTCTCTCTCTCTCTCTCTCTCTCTCTCTCTCTCTCTCTCTCTCTCTCTCTCTCTCTCTCTCTCTCTCTCTCTCTCTCTCTCTCTCTCTCTCTCTCTCTCTCGTGTGTTAACATTGCCAAAGCAAGTGAAGTAGATAGTAAACAAAAGTGAAATAAACAATAAATATTAACAGCAAACATTACACTCAGAAGTTTCAAAAGAATAAAGACATTTCAAATGTCATATTATATATATATACAGTGTTGTAACAATGTGCAAATAGTTAAAAGTACAAATGGGAAACTCTCTCTCTCTCTCTCTCTCTCTCTCTCTCTCTCTCTCTCTCTCTCTCTCTCTCTCTCTCTCTCTCTCTCTCTCTCTCTCTCTCTCTCTCTCTCTCTCTCTCTCTCTCTCTCTCTCTCTCTCTCTCTCTCTCTCTCTCTCTCTCTCTCTCTCTCTCTCTCTCTCTCTCTCTCTCTCTCTCTCTCTCTCTCTCTCACCCTTCAGAGTTTGTCTCTTTAGACCCAGAGGCTAAGAGTAACATTTTAGGGGAATTGTGGCTTTGGTGATAGAGGCACCACATTTCACACACAGCTAGGACAAGTCCTCAGAAGGGTTTTTAGCTATGGTACCATCGCATATTATTTTCCTATATTTTTTTTAGATATGGTAGATGTTGTGTGAATGAATGGTAGTAATGCCATGTACTGTAGCTGTCGTTGTGGCATCATCCCATTGAAAGGCCCTCTCAGATGCAGGGCACTGCACATCTGTAAATATGCAACTGCATCATTAGGCACTTATGAGTGCTTTTGCATGACTGGGCAACACAAGGAAAACTACCCCACTGGGACAGGGGGTAGGAGAAGAGGATTGGTGAATGTGTGTATGTGTGCAGGAGCGAGGGTATTTGCGTTGTTTATTGTGTATGTGTCTGTGTGTGTGTGTCAGTGTGTGTGTGTGTCGTGTGTGTGTGTGTCAGTGTGTGTGTCTGTGTGTGTCTGTGTGTGTGTGTGTGTGAATGAACTTGAGATAATTCTACAGCTGTTATAACACACAGACAGTGCCCAAGAACTAGTTCTGTAGTTGACTTACACACTCAATATCCATCCTCCTTTCAAGAACTAGTTCTGTAGTTGACTTACAAGCTCAGTAGCCTTTCTCCTTTCAAGAACTAGTTCTGTAGTTGATTTACATGCTCAATATCCCTCCTCCTTTCAATAACTAGTTCTGTAGTTGACTTACGCGCTCAATATCCCTCCTCTTTTATTTTCCTACCTACCTCTCACTCATTTACATGTACATTCACATTTATATTCACATGTTTACACAGACAGATGTGTGTGTTTGTGCGTGAATGTGTGCGTTAGGCCTGGCAGACTGAGGTGGGGCTAATGATGCGGTTGAGTGCTACCAGGTTGTCATTAGCCCAGCATCTGTTCTCATCACACTCCATTATGCGTCTGCATGGACAAACACACACACACACACACACACACACACACACACACACACAGGCATTATGCGTCTGCATGGGCGGCGGCCCCGCCCGACACAATAGTCGTCTCTCTTAGTAGTCTGAAGTGCCTTCCTTTCCCTGTCTCCTCTCCTCTTCGTTTATATCACTTGAAGTCTTTGGACGGAGGAAAGAAACCTACCTGGAATTTACCTACCTGATGATGCCTATTTGGAACTTGCTTCCACCTTTCTAGTTCTTCCCCATCTGTGCTGCAGAGGAAGGAAAGGAGAGGAAGCCACTTTAGACTGTTGAGATGCACCCACCGTGGTCAGAGCAGTGGTCACCATGGAGATGGCATCATTTCCTGTTTACCCTGGTCAGTTAATGGTCAGTTATGTCCCAGTGTGGTTTCAGTAGGCACCAAGTCATGTTCTTGGACTGCTGTCCATTGGTTTCGTAGACAGACAGAGTGGTTTTGACACTGAGCCCTGACCTTACCCAACCTTACACTCTCCCATTCATTTGGGGTTCTTGGAAGTTCATGGCATGCTCTTATTAAAATTGATTGTGGGAATTTTCTTCTCTGTTATGACATTTTTTTGGAAAAACAACGTTCACTCTCTTTTATTACTAGTTCAGCGTTTAACTAACAATAACTGCTCTGTCAATGTGTTTTCTATTTTATTGTGTCCAATGATGGCTCATAGATCTGTTGTTTTCCAGGGTACTATACTCTAGCCAGATATTACAGATTGTTTTCCAGGGTACTATACTCTAGCCAGATATTACAGATTGTTTTCCAGGGTACTATACTCTAGCCAGATGTTACAGATTGTTTTCCAGGGTGCTATACTCTAGCCAGATATTACAGATTGTTTTCCAGGGTACTATACTCTGCCAGATATTACAGATTGTTTTCCAGGGTACTATACTCTAGCCAGATATTACAGATTGTTTTCCAGAGTACTATACTCTAGCCAGATATTACAGATTGTTTTCCAGGGTACTATACTCTAGCCAGATATTACAGACTCAGACTGCAGGCGTTGATCCATTGATATCAGCCTCCTTTCATATTCTTTGTTGGATGTTTTTCTGTTCCTCCCTTTCCCCTTCACTATAATAGATGACCCAATGACATCACAATCACCTTCTCTTCTCTCGATCACTCATCCCTGTCATCTGCCTCAGTGCAGTGTGTGTGTGTGTGTGTGTGTGTGTCTGTTGTGTGTGTGTGTGTGTGTGTGTGTGTGTGTGTGTGTGTGTGTGTGTGTGTGTGTGTGTGTGTGTGTGTGTGTGTGTGGGAAGAGATCTTTATGACTTTATGATTATCCTGATGGCACCGGAGAGTCCAAAGTGCGGCACTTTTGTGTCTGTGTGTTTTTGTGTATGAATGTATGAATGTATGTATGTATGAATTTATGAATGTATGTATGTTTGTGTGTGTGTGTGTGTGTATGAGTGTGTATGTGTGTGTGTCTGCTCACCATTAACCCAGAACTATGAAACAGTTATAATTGCAGACTGCTCTATGCCTTCACACAGAAGGACTACAGTTAGTTCAATTCAGTTCAATCTAATTATATTCACATACACTGAGTATACAAAACATTAAGGACACTCTCCTAATATTGAGTTGCACCCCTTTTTGCCCTCAGAACAGCCTCAATTCGATGGGGGCATGGACTCTACAAGGTGTCAAAAGCGTTCCACAGGGATGCTGGCCCATGTTGACTCCAATGCTTCTCACAGTTGTGTAAAGTTGGCTGGATGTCCTTTGGGTGGTGGACCATTCTTGATACACCCGGGGAAACTGTTGAGTGTCAAAAAAACCTAGCAGCGTTGCAGTTCTTGACACAAACCAGCTGCGCTTAGCACTTACTACCATACCCATTCAAAGGCACTTAAATGTTTTGTCTTGCCCATTCACCCTCTGAATGGCACACATACACAATCCATGTCTCAATTGTCTCAAGGCTTAAAAATAATTATTTAACCAGTCTCCTCCCCTTCATCTACACTGATTGAAGTGGATTTAACAGGTGACATCAGTAATCAAGGCTCTCTCATGTAGTGGAGAAATGAAACCTTTACAGTTTACGCCTTATGCAAGAATAACAAATGCACCCGGCGCGTTGGCTACAACAGCCTTCATCACGGTGACTTCAAATTAAACCTGCAATATGTCACTTTTTGGGGGCGACCGACCAAATTCACATAGAAATGTGGGTTATAGAGCTGTCATTCTCATTAAAAGCAAGTCTAAGAAGAGGTAGATCTGTTCTATGTCGCTATTTCTATGCTTCCTAGTCTTAAGTTTAGTTTTTCGTCTTTTTACTTTCGGTTTTGTACACAAGCTTCAAACAGCTGAAAATACAATATTTTTTGGTTATGAAAAATATATTTCGCAGTGGTTTAGATGGTACAATGATTCTTTACACTACTCTTGTTTGTTTTGTCACATAAACTGAAATTAGGCAAACTGTTAGAATTTTTGTAACCAGGAAATGGCGGATCAATTTCTGCATAGTGCATCTTTAAATATAAATGATTTTTTGAGGTAGGAAGATGGAAAGGACATGCAGTGTTCTCTCTCTCTCTCTCTCTGGCAGACATATCAGTGTGGATGACAGATCGCCACCTCAAGCTGAACCTCGGCAGAGACGGAGCTGCTCTTCCTCCCGGGGGAAGGACTGCCCGTTCATTCCATGATCTCGCCATCACGGTTGACAACGCCGTTGTGTCCTCCTCCCAGAGTGCAAAGAGCCTTGGCGTGACCCTGGACAACACCCTGTCGTTCTCCGCTAACATCAAGGCGGTGACCCGATCCTGTGGTTCATGCTCTACAACATTTGCAGAGTACGACCCTGCCTTACACAGGAGGCGGCACAGGTCCTAATCCAGGCACTTGACATCTCCCGTCTGGATTACTGCAACTCGCTGTTGGCTGGGCTCCCTGCCTGTGCCATTAAACCCCTACAACTCATCCAGAGCGCCCGCAGCCCGTCTGGTGTTCAACCTTCTCAAGTTCTCTCACGTCACCCGCTCCTCCGCACACTCCACTAGCTTCCAGTTGAAGCTCGCATTTGCTCAAGACCATGGTGCTTGCCTACGGAGCTGTGAGGGGAGCGGCACCTCCTTACCTTCAGGCTCTGATCAGACCCTACACCCAAGCGGGGGCATTGCGTTCATCCACCTCTGGCCTGCCGGCCCCCTACCTCTGCGGAAGCTCAGTTCCCGCTCAGCCCAGTCAAAACTGTTCACTGCTCTGGCACCCCAATGGTGGAACAAGCTCCCTCACGACGCCAGGACAGCGGAGTCACTCACCACCTTCCGGAGACATTGAAACCCCACCTCTTTAAGGAATACCTGGGATAGGATAAAGTAATCCTTCTACCCCCCCTTACCCCACCCCCAAAAAAAAGGGACAGATCTCATATTAACCTACTGTAGATAGGGAGGGAGAGATCACCTATTAGAACTACTGTAGATAGAGAGGGAGAAATCACCTATTAACCTACTGTAGATAGAGAGGGGAGAGAGATCTCCTATTAATCTACTGTAGATAGAGAAGATCTCCTATTGACCTACAGTAGATAGAGAGGACAGATCTCCTATTGACCTACAGTAGATAGAAGGGAGAAATCTCCTATTAACCTACTGTAGATAGAGAGGGACAATCTCTATTGACCTACAGTAGATAGAGAGGGACAGATCTCCTATTAACCTACAGTAGATAGAGAGGGAGAGATCACCTATTAACCTACTGTAGATAGAGAGGAGAGATCTCCTATTGACCTACTGTAGATAGAGAGGGAGAGATATCCTATTGGACTACTGTAGATAGAGAGGAGAGATCTCTATTAGACTACTGTAGATAGAGAGGGAGAGATCTCATATTGACCTACTGTAGATAGGGAGGGAGAGATCACCTATGATACTACTGTAGATAGAGAGGGAGAGATCACCTATTAATCTACAGTAGATAGAGAGGAGAGATCTCATATTAACCTACTGTAGATAGAGAGGAGAGATCTCATATTAACCTACTGTAGATGGAAAGGGAGAGAGAGTGCATTAGACACTGAGGGGAAATTGGCATCTGTGTTCCTTTCACCCGCTGCCTGTATGGACACACACACACACACACACACACACACACACACACACACACACACACACACACACACACACACACACACCTCTCTCTCTCCATCAGTTGGCTGGACTGTGATAATCGCTGGGCAGCTGTGTTAGAGGGCGATGATGTAGACCAGTTTTATACACAATTACTATTAATCCAGAGGACATGTGCTGCAGAACACATATTTATTTATTTATTTAGCTAATTGTGCTAACGCTTCCATGACTTTCACCAAGCCGTGTGTGATGTGATGTGTGTTTCTGTTCAGGAGGGCTGCTGAGAATCAGTGCAGTGTGAGAGATACACCAGTTCTCTGTTTGCTGCTATCCCCCTCCTCTTGTCCTGTCCTGACTAAACTCACTCACTCCACATCAGACATACCTGACCCTCACCCCTACACTGTTTCATCATGAAATCAACTCCTTTGTCAAAGCTTTCAGCAAGGTGTGTGTGTGTGTGTGTTCCCTTTAGCTCCTATATGATCTCAGATGTACAGTATCATGTCTCCCCATGAGGAAAGACCTTTAAGACCTAACTGCTTTACTCTCACCCCCCATCAACACCAAACACCAGTTAGAGTAGTAGTCTAGATGCACTTCCTCTCTCCTCTCTCTCCTCTCGCTCCTCCTTCCCCGTTTCTCTCCACTTTCCCCACTCACTGGCTCCCTCGTTCCCTCTCTCCCTCGCTGTGTTTGTGTGGACCAGATGCCAGTGTTGGGTAAGCTGCCTCTGGAGGCTCCCAGTAGCATATTGGTTTTATAATTAATGAAATTAGAAGCATTATCTGTTGTGAAGATTCAAGCCCTGCATGCAAGGCTGTCTGTTGAAGACAGAGGAAGGGAGGAATGGAGACAGGCAGACTGAACTGAAAGAGAGCAGCGGTGCAGATGAGAAATGGGAAGATATGGGAGCTTGTTTTGCAAGTGTGAAAGCAAGGACTGTTAAGGGCCTTTAGGATAGTTAGTTTGGGTTCAATTGGAGCTGGTTACTGGACAGTTGTCTCAGTGGGAAGGTGCTCTCTACTATATTTATAGCTGGTTACTGGGCAGTTGTCTCCAGTGGGAAGGTGCTCTTGACTATATTTACTTATGGGAGGCGTATAGGGCTAACTTCAGTCTTCTGTCATTGTAAATGGTGGCGAGTGTCAAACTTTGCAATTAAGCCCCACGTGAAGACAGCTTTGTTGAATGCATTTTCAAATGTGCTTTGAAAAAATGTTTCTAGTCATTTATTTGCATGGCCATTTCTCCTGTACAAAGCTTTAATAAATCAGCCCCCAGTGTGTCTCCCTCTGTCACAATGTAGTTTTGCATAAACCTCTTGGCGCAGTGGAGAAAATGTCCAGTAAACTGGCAGAAAGACAGACAGTGAGAGAGAAACAAACAAACTGAAAAAGAGAGAAAGAGCCATAGAGAGAGAGTGTGTTAGTAAATATTCCAGATAGGGGAACAAAAGGTCTTGAGTTCCTGTATGTTACCCACAATCACACTGATGTTTCTCTGGAAGGAGATCCTCGCCATCAGCTCGTCTACTTTATTGTCCAGGGACCGAACTTTGCTGAGCAATATGCTCGGAAGCGGAGGTATGCACTCCGCCTGAGTCTGACTAGGGCCCCACTTCTTCTTTCTCTTCTCCGGCGTCTGCGTTTTGGTTGCAGTCCCGGGATGAATAGAGCTGCCTCGGGAAGTTCAAACAAAGGATCCAGGTCAGGGAAGTAGAATTCCTGCTCGAATTTCGGATGAGTGATCGGCAAACTAATGTCCAAAAGTTTTTTTCAGCTGTAGATAATAATACAAGAAACACTCTTAGCAAATAATGTGAGCAATAACACCAACAAATATATATACAGTGGGGAGAAAAAAGTATTTAGTCAGCCACCAATTGTGCAAGTTCTCCCACTTAAAAAAGATGAGAGAGGCCTGTAATTTTCATCATAGGTACCGTCAACTATGACAGACAAAATGAGAAAAAAAATATCCAGACAATCACATTGTAGGATTTTTAATGAATTTATTTGCAAATTATGGTGGAAAATAAGTATTTGGTCACCTACAAACAAGCAAGATTTCTGGTTCTCACAGACCTGTAACTTCTTCTTTAAGAGGCTCCTCTGTCCTCCACTCGCTACCTGTATTAATGGCACCTGTTTGAACTTGTTATCAGTATAAAAGACACCTGTCCACAACCTCAAACAGTCACACTCCAAACTCCACTATGGCCAAGACCAAAGAGCTGTCAAAGGACACCAGAAACAAAATGGTAGACCTGCACCAGGCTGGGAAGACTGAATCTGCAATAGGTAAGCAGCTTGGTTTGAAGAAATCAACTGTGGGTGCAGGTTTTTTTTCTCAATTTGTCTGTCATAGTTGGCGTGTGCCTATGATGAAAATTACAGGCCTCTCTCATCTTTTTTAAGTGGGAGAACTTGCACATGTGGTGGCTGACTAAATACTTTTTTTCCCCACTGTATATTGCAAAGTTGTCTAGGAGCTAGAAACAGGGCGGCCGTGTCTGTTGGTGTCATGTTGTTTCACACTATCTACCAATCCCCCCTTAACTAATCCCAGTTAGACCTCTAGCTACCAATCACCCCCTTAACTAATCCAGTTAGACCTCTAGCTACCAATCCCCCCTAACTAATCCAGTTAGACCTCTAGCTACCAATCCCCCCTTAACTAATCCAGTTAGACCTCTATCTACCAATCCCCCTTAACTAATCCAGTTAGACCTCTATCTACCAATCCCACCTTAACTAATCCAGTTAGACCTCTAGCTACCAATCCCCCCTAACTAATCCAGTTAGACCTCCTAGCTACCAATCCCCCCTTAACTAATCCAGTTAGACCTCTATCTACCAATCCCCCCCCCTAACTAATCCAGTTAGACCTCTATCTACCAATCCCCCTTAACTAATCCAGTTAGACCTCTATCTACCAATCCCCCCTTAACTAATCCAGTTTGATCCTCTATCTACCAATCCCCCTTAACTAATCCAGTTAGACCTCTAGCTACCAATCCCCCTTAACTAATCCAGTTTGACCTCTATCTACCAATCCCCCCCTAACTAATCCAGTTAGACCTCTAGCTACCAATCCCCCCTTAACTAATCCAGTTAGACCTCTAGCTACCAATCCCCCCTTAACTAATCCAGTTAGACCTCTAGCTACCAATCCCCCCTTAACTAATCTAGTTAGACCTCTATCTACCAATCCCCCCTAACTAATCCAGTTAGACCTCTATCTACCAATCCCCCTTAACAATCTAGTTAGACCTCTATCTACCAACCCCCCCTAACTAATCCAGTTAGACCTCTATCTACCAATCCCCCCTTAACTAATCCAGTTCGAGGCCTCTATCTACCAATCCCCCCTTAACTAGTCCAGTTCGAGCCTCTATCTACCAATCCCCCCTTAACTAATCCAGTTAGACCTCTAGCTACCAATCCCCCCTTAACTAATCTAGTTAGACCTCTATCTACCAACCCCCTAACTAATCCAGTTAGACCTCTATCTACCAATCCCCCCTTAACTAATCCAGTTCGACCTCTATCTACCAATCCCCCCTTAACTAATCCAGTTCGACCTCTATCTACCAATCCCCCCCTTAACTAATCCAGTTAGACCTCTAGCTACCAATCCCCCCTTAACTAATCCAGTTAGACCTCTAGCTACCAATCCCCCCTAACTAATCCAGTTAGACCTCTATCTACCAATCCCCCTTAACTAATCCAGTTAGACCTCTAGCTACCAATCCCCCAACTAATCCAGTTAGACCTCTATCTACCAATCCCCCCTAACTAATCCAGTTAGACCTCTATCTACCAATCCCCCTAACTAATCCAGTTAGACCTCTAGCTCCCAATCCCCCTTAACTAATCCAGTTAGACCTCTAGCTACCAATCCCCCCCAACTAATCCAGTTAGACCTCTATCTACCAATCCCCCCTAACTAATCCAGTTAGACCTCTAGCTACCAATCCCCCCTAACTAATCCAGTTAGACCTCTAGCTACCAATCCCCCCCTAACTAATCCAGTTAGACCTCTAGCTACCAATCCCCCCCTAACTAATCCAGTTAGACCTCTGTCTACCAATCCCCCTAACTAATCCAGTTAGACCTCTAGCTACCAACCCCCCTAACTAATCCAGTTAGACCTCTAGCTACCAATCCCCCTAACTAATCCAGTTAGACCTCTGTCTACCAATCCCCCCTAACTAATCCAGTTAGACCTCTAGCTACCAATCCCCCCTAACTAATCCAGTTAGACCTCTATCTACCAATCCCTCCTTAACTAATCCAGTTAGACCCCATCCTGGCATCTTACCTCCCTCCACCTGGGCCTTAGCAGCAAATCTGTTCCGTTCGATCAGCCCCCGTCATTAGTGTTTGTATGGGTGTGTGTGTGTGTAAGTGACAGTGTGTGTGTGTGTGTGTGTGCGTGTGTGTGTGTGTGTGAGAGAATCAATTAACTCACGATCTCTGCAGCTATGACAAATGAATAAAGGATTCTAATGTGCGTGTGAGTTAGGTGCAGGCTAAACTCTCCTCATCCTGTCTCTCAGTTAGTAGCTCAGCTGCTGTACTTATTAGGCTATATAAATAAATATGGCACACATAATCACATCTCCCCCTTCCCAGTTAAATGAGATTAGCTGACAGATACTGTACTGAGCCCCATCAATATACAGACTGCCAGACGCATACAGACCAAGGTCTGTCTGTCTGTCTGTCTGTATGTCTGCCTGTCTGTGTCTGTCTGTCTATCCTTCAACTCCACTGAACAATCAAGTTTTACACACAATGTATATATAGTGTCTAAAACTACCAGGAGTTTATGATAGAACAACAAAAAGCATAGTGGGGGAGTTACACTTAAATAAACAGTGCCATCTATTTATTTAGTAGAGAGAGAGTGTTCATAATGAATTCACATCGCAGCAATAGCCCACGCATGGACATTCCCAGGGTACAGAGGAGAGATAGAGAGAGATTATGCTCACATACACACACACACACACACACACACACACACACACACACACACACAAACAGATGGGCGGAAGGGGATGGAGGGGGATACCAGGAAATAGACTGAATACAACTTGTCCCCTCCAAAAGAAAAAAATCAGGGCATTCTGCACTCTCTTTCCAATCTCTCCCACCTCTCTCTGGTCTCCTCTCCTGTGTCAGTTTCCATGTCTCTCTGGTCTCCTCTCCTGTGTCAGTTTCATGTCTCTCTGGTCACTTCTCCTGTGTCAGTTTCATGTCTCTCTGGTTTCCTCTCCTGTGTCAGTTTCATGTCTCTCTGGTCTCCTCTCCTGTGTCAGTTTCATGTCTCTCTGGTCTCTCTCCTGTGTCAGTTTCTTGTCTCTCTGGTCTCCTCTCCTGTGTCAGTTTCTTGTCTCTCTGGTCTCCTCTCCTGTGTCAGTTTAATGTCTATACCAACCAAGGAAAGCAGTTTGAGTTTCATCTCGCAGATGCATCTTGTTTCTCTCAAAGTTTCGACTGTTTGGACGTTTGCGTTCGATCACGTTATAAACAAGCGGGCGGTGCTGGGCTGGTGACGCTGAGACACTAATTGGTCTAATTGTTAGCAGTTGTCTACAGGGATGCAGCCTGGAGCTGTGCTGCACACACACACACACACACACACACACACACACACGGGTTATACTGCAGCGTTGGAGCAGTGCTGTGATTACAGGTTTAAAGACTTCCTTTGTGTGTTTATGCCCCAGATAGGCTTCAAACGGCCATGATTAGATAAATGACAGATTTGGGAATGGGAAAAGGATTGGCATGGAGAGAGGGGAGAGAGGAGCTGGGACGGTACAGGAGAGGAGTAGAGCTGGAGTGAGCAATGTCCTCCTCTTTTCACTGAATTTAGACCAACTCAACTGAGGGTAGTGTTTCTCTCTTTCTTTCAGACACTCCTTTTCCATTTCAGTGATCTGTTTTATATTGAGATACAGAGGGATAGCGATTCTCTTTCAGTGATGGTTCTATGGTACATGGTTCTAAGGGATGGTACGTCAGAGAGGTTTAAGAGGGCAGTTGGTGTAATCTCTCCTGGGTTGGTCTCTAAAAACACATTATCCAACACAGTATCACCAGTTATTGTGAAATAGACACAAATTGCTTATTATACATTTTTTCCACACGATTTTCTTCATAACACATTTTCAATTGTCAATACACAACACAGCTTCATCATTTACAAACACTGTGATGATCTGTCCCCATATGATCTGTAATGTTGGCCCCATTCACTAAAAATGCAGCTGGCAAATCATTCAGCTATATTTTGTCACCTCAATAGCTCAATAGCTGAATTAATTACATTTCTAGACGTCACTCTCACAACTGAAAAAGATGTCTGTTTATTTTAGTCCCTTTAAAACATTGCAATGACTTTGACTTACCCATAAAAAGTATTAAGATTATACAGGACGTTTTTTTATTTTTTATAAGAAGGCTGTTTCAGTTCATAAAGATATTACACGCTATGCTCAGGCAAGTTAACGGCTTTCATCTCTCCCCAGCCACCTCACTTTCCAGCCTTTAGCTCAGTGGGCTATGCTCTGCTGAGGTGGGAACAGTCGGTGGCGGGGGGGTGTTGGAACAGTAGCGGTTCAGCAGCACACCGCCCAGGCAGCCACCCACTGAAGGAGGGAAGGAGTGTGAAATCCTGGGCACCTGGTGGCGGTTTCTGCACAAGTGTCTGCAGCTGGTGCTCTGAGTCTGGAGCAACCCAGGCAGCTGTGCTCCCTTGTTCCCTCCCTTCCTCCCTCCCTCTCTCACACTCATTCCCTCCCTCAGTCTCTCCTTCCCTCCTCGGTATAACACTCGTAGGCTACAGGCAGGAAGAACTGGGCCTGGAGTGAAAACTATAGGTTTTCTCATTTAGCAGCTAATTGTTTAGAGACCAGATGTGTGTGCCCCAGGTTGAGCCATTCAGTGACTGGAGTTTTATGACTAGAATGTTAGAAAGTTGATGACGTCATAAGCATTCATTATTGTTGAGGAGGACTGTAACTGACCCTGTTGACCAGCCTGAAACACGTCATACCTGTCTGATAAACATCATTCACTTGGTTAGACCTTCCATTTACATTACATTTGAGTCATTCAGCAGATACAGTTGAAGTCGGAAGTTTACATACACTTAGGTTGGAGTCATTAAAACTAGTTTTTCAACCACTCCACAAATGTATTGTTAACAAACTATAGTTTTGGCAAGTCGGTTAGGAAATCTACTTTGTGCATGACACAAGTCATTTTTCCAACAATTGTTTACAGGCAGATTATTTCACATATAATTCACTGTATCACAATTCCAGTGGGTCAGAAGTTTACATACACTAAGTTGACTGTGCCTTTAAACAGCTTGGAAAATTCCAGAAAATTATGTCATGGCTTTAGAAGCTTCTGATAGGCTAATTGACATCATTTGAGTCAATTGGAGGTGTACCTGTGGATGTATTTCAAGGCCTACCTTCAAACTCAGTGCCTCTTTGCTTTACATCATGGGAAAATCAAAAGAAATCAGCCAAGACCTCAAAAAATAATTGTAGACCTCCACAAGTCTGGTTCATCCTTGAGAGCAATTTCCAAATGCCTGAAGGTACCACGTTCATCTGTACAAACAATAGTACGCAAGTATAAACACCATGGGACCACGTAGTCTCATACCACTCAGGAAGGAGACGCGTTCTGTCTCCCTAGAGATGAACAGATTTTGGTGCGAAAAGTGCAAATCAATCCCAGAACAACCGCAAAGGACCTTGTGAAGATGCTGGAGGAAACAGGTACAAAAGTATCTATATCCACAGTAAAATGAGTCCTATATCGACATAACCTGAAAGGCCGCTCAGCAAGGAAGAAGCCACTGCTCCAAAACTGCCATAAAAAGGCCAGACTACGGTTTGCAACTGCACATAGGGACAAAGATCTTACTTTTGGAGAAATCTCCTCTGGTCTGATGAAACAAAAATAAAACTGTTTGGCCATAATGACCATCGTTATGTTTGGAGGAAAAAGGGGGTTGCTTGCAAGCCGAAGAACACAATCCCAAACGTGAAGCACGGGGTGGCAGCATCATGCTGTGGAAGTGCTTTGCTGCAGGAGGGACTGGTGCACTTCACAAAATAGATGGCATCATGAGGAAGGAAAATTATGTGGATATATTGAAGCAACATCTCAAGACATCAGTCAGGAAGTTAAAGCTTGGTGGGTCTTCCAAATGGACAATGACCCCAAGCATACTTCCAAAGTTGTGGCAAAATGGCTTAAGGACAACAAAGTCAAGGTATTGGAGTGGCCATCACAAAGCCCTGACCTCAATCCTATAGAAAATGTGTGGGCAGAACTGAAAAAGCGTGTGCAAGCAAGGAGGCCTACCAACCTGACTCAGTTACACCAGCTCTGTCAGGAATGGGCCAAAATGTGGAGGAATGGGCCAAAATTCACCCAACTTATTGTGGGAAGATTGTGGAAGGCTACCCGAAACATTTGACCCAAGTTAAACAATTTAAAGGCAATGCTACCAAATGCTAATTGAGTGTATGTAAACTTCTGACCAACTGGGAATGTGATGAAAGAAATAAAAGCTGAAATAAATCATTCTCTCTACTATTATTCTGACATTTCACATTCTTAAAATAAAGTGGTGATCCTAACTGACCTAAGACAGGGAATTTTTACTAGGATTAAATGTCAGGAAATGTGAAAAACTGAGTTTAAATGTATTTGGATAAGGTGTATGTAAACATTCCCGACTTCAACTGTACTCTTATCCAGATCGACTTACAGTAAGATAGGTGAGTCAACCACGTACAGTATCACAGTCATAGTAAGAACATTTCCTGGCTCTCAGACGACCCTCTCAGCCCCTGCTCTCTGTCCCATGGAGGTGTGGAGAATTAATAACCCCAGACGACCCTCTCAGCCCCTGCTCTCTGTCCCATGGAGGTGTGGAGAATTAATAACCCCAGACGACCCTCTCAGCCCCCTGCTCTCTGTCCCATGGAGGTGTGGAGAATAAATAACCCCAGACTACCCTCTCAGCCCCTGCTCTCTGTCCCATGGAGGTGTGGAGAATTAATAACCCCAGACTACCCTCTCAGCCCCTGCTCTCTGTCCCATGGAGGTGTGGAGAATTAATAACCCCACTTACTTCCTGTCTTAATGACTGACACACTGGGCATTAACAGGTGGCAGAGGGTCAAAGGTCACTGGGCTCTGTCAACTAGCGCACATCACACCACTGTCTGTCACTCATTAATCAGGACAACAAGGAGGAGACTGTGTGCGTGTGTGTGTGTGTGTGTGCGTGTGTGTGTGTGTGTGTGTGTGTGTGTGTGTGTGGTGTGCGTGTGTGTGTGTGTGTGTGTGTGTGTGTGTGTGTGTGTGTGTGTGTGTGTGTGTGTGTGTGTGTGTGTGTGTGTGTGTGTGTGTGTGTGTGTGTGTGTGTGTGTGTGTGTGTGGGGGAAAGGGAAGGGTATTTCTTATAAAGAGGAGACAAGAGAAGAAGCATGTGAAACATTCCTTCTCATTCTGACGGAATCAACTAGCTGGTACAGTAAGTCCGGAAGCTGAAGAGAATATATCCTGAGGTGTGGTGGTGGTGGTGGATATAGTGGGAAGTACATAACATCACTGCTAATGCACTACATAACAAGATAATATATCCTGAGGGTGGTGGTGGTGGTGGATACAGTGGGAAGTACATAACATCACTGCTAATGCACTATATAACAAGATAATATATCCTGAGGGTGGTGGTGGTGGTGGATACAGTGGGAAGTACATAACATCACTGCTAATGCACTACATAACAAGATAATATATCCTGAGGGTGGTGGTGGTGGTGGATACAGTGGGAAGTACATAACATCACTGCTAATGCACTATATAACAAGATAATATATCCTGAGGGTGGTGGTGGTGGTGGATACAGTGGGAAGTACATAACATCACTGCTAATGCACTACATAACAAGATAATATATCCTGAGGGTGGTGGTGGTGGTGGATACAGTGGAAGTACATAACATCACTGCTAATGCACTACATAACAAGATAATATATCCTGAGGGTGGTGGTGGTGGTGGATATAGTCGCGAAGTACATAACATCACTGCTAATGCACTACATAACAAGATAATATATCCTGAGGGTGGTGGTGGTGGTGGATATAGTAGGAAGTACATAACATCACTGCTAATGCACTATATAACAAGATAATATATCCTGAGGGTGGTGGTGGTGGTGGATATAGTGGGAAGTACATAACATCACTGCTAATGCACTACATAACAAGATAATATATCCTGAGGGTGGTGGTGGTGGTGGTGGATATAGTGGGAAGTACATAACATCACTGCTAATGCACTACATAACAAGTCTCAGTAAGAAACAGACAGATGTTGAAACCAAACCACTGTACTGCTAGACTACACCACCCCGAGATGAAACGCAGTCAGAGAAAGACCACATCACATCACAGCCTCCAAAAACAAACATTTAATTACGCCAACTCGCCTAAATTAACAGTGGACGAGCCTCAGCTTTCAAGTCCACTTCTAAATAGCATTCGATCAAAGCGTGATGGATTTGATGTCCCTAAAAAAACATCTGAAGTGCATTCCAGAGGGAAAAACACAAACGATTAAAGACTAATAAGGCTGCAACCGTTAGATGTCTGGAATCCGATAATTTTATGTGTCGATATTTCACACAATAAAAGTTACATTTGTTGTAAACCACAAAGAGACCTAAAGTAAAAGCGTCCTGGTCGTGCTATAAAAGTCACTTTGACATGCCCAGTTTATTTCAGACTGTTTAATTTATCTTCAAAGGGCTTTGATTTATGAAATGGCTGTTTGGGAATCATGTTTCAACTACTAATGTCTACTTTTCTTGGCTAAACATCTCACCACAATACTCTTATTCCTCTGCCTATTCATAGTGCTTTCAGTACTTACATTTACATTTAGTCATTCACCAGACACTCTTATCCAGAGCCACTTACAGTAAGGGCATTCATCTTAAGGCAGCTAGGTGAGACGACTACATCACAGTCATAGCAGCACGTTCTCGGCACGCCTCCACTCTCCCTCTGTCATCCATCCAGACACGGCCCAGTCAGTCACCTTACAGATGAATGATTGACCCTGGTGGATTAGTGTAGGGACACTGGCACCCTTCGGATATTAACAGCAGCAGTCATCAACATGGTCACATGATGCCTCCAATCCATCAGCCATTCTCCTCTATTGTGCATGTCTTGATAAGGGGATCGGTTACTCATTGGCACCCTGGTAGAACACACACACACACACACACACACACACACACACACACACACACACACACACACCTCTGGGAGGTGACGCTGATATAGTTGAATCTGGCCCTATGGAAGAGGGTAGTGCGTACGGCCCAGTACATCACTGGGGCCAAGCTTCCTGCCATCCAGGACCTCTATACCAGGCGGTGTCAGAGGAAGGCCCTCAAAATTGTCAAAGACTCCAGCCACCCTAGTCATAGACTGTTCTCTCTGCTACCGCACGGCAAGCGGTACCGGAGTGCCAAGTCTAGGTCCAAAAGACTTCTCAACAGCTTCTACCCCCAAGCCATAAGACTCCTGAACAGCTAATCATGGCTACCCGGACTATTTCCACTGCCCCCCCACCCCATCCTTTTTACGCTGCTGCTACTCTGTTAATTATTTATGCATAGTCACTTTAACTCTACCCACATGTACATATTACCTCAACTACCTCAACTAGCCGGTGCCCCCGCACATTGACTCTGCAACGGTACCCCCCTGTATATATAGCCTCCCTACTGTTATTTTATTTTACTTCTGCTCTTTTTTTCTCAACACTTTTTTTGTTGTTGTTTTATTTTTACTTTTTTGTTAAAAATAAATGCACTGTTGGTTAAGGGCTGTAAGTAAGCATTTCACTGTGATGTCTGCACCTGTTGTATTCGGCGCATGTGACCAATAAAATTTGATTTGATTTGATTTGATTTGATTTGACAGCTACTCAGAGCTCAGACAGGGACCTTCGCTAACCAACGGTATGTGGGGACAGGGTGCATTAAGCAATTAATTTGCAACTCGGGAGCCAAACTGGAACTTTCAAATATTGACCGCTGCACTGAGAAAATGAATGAGAAGAGATACGTAGTTACATTATTTGGGAGTTTTAGTATGCATAGAAGCATCCAGGAGAGTAAGTATCCCTAACCTTGGACCCCTGCAGCCCTGCCTGACCCCTGTATTAACTGCCTGTTAAACGTGATTGGCTACAGTGTGAGAGCCAATGGTCTATTAAGAATAAGCTCCGGGGCAGTTACACAAGGCTGTCAGTTTGCGGTTTGTAATTAAGTGTGTCACTGCACAACAGTTTGTGTGTGCTCTGTCCCTCTATCACTTCTCCCTTTACTCTCTACCTCAATGTCTTTGTATTTAGTCTCTCTCGACAGCCAGCGAGTGGGAGATTTCCAAGCAATATTCGAGCATGGTTCAGGTCGGCACGGTGGTACAGTATAAAGGGTTAATTAATGTAAGGAGTGTTGAGTAAAAAAATGAAATATATATATATATACAGTACCAGTCAAAAGTTTGGACACACCTACTTATTCAATGGTTTTTCTTATTTTTACTATTTTCTACATTGTAGAATAATAGTGAAGACATCAAAACTATGAAATAATAAATATGGAATCATGTAGTAACCAAAAAAAGTGTTAAACAAATCAAATATATTTTTCGATTTTAGATTCTTCAAAGTAGCCACCCTTTGCCTTGATGACAGCTCTGCAGTAAGGCCACCAGCTGCATTAAGTACTGCACTGCATCTCCTCCTCATGGACTGCACCAGATCTGCCAGTTCTTGCTGTGAGATGTTACCCCACTCTTCCACCAAGGCACCTGCAAGTTCCCGGACATTTCTGGGGAATGGCCCTAGCCCTCACCCTCCGATCCTACAGGTCCCAGACGTGCTCAATGGGATTGAGATCTGGGCTCTTCGCTGGCCATGGCAGAACACTGACATTCCTGTCTTTCAGGAAATCACGCACAGAAGGAGCAGTATGTCTGGTGGCATTGTCATGCTGGTGGGTCATGTCAGGATGAGCCTGCAGTAAGGGTACCACATGAGGGAGGAGGATGTCTTCCCTGTAACGCACAGCGTTGAGATTACCTGCAATGACGACAAGCTCAGTCCAACGATGCTGTGAGACACTGCCCCAGACCATGATGGACCCTCCACCTCCAAATCGATCCCGCTCCAGAGTACAGGCATCGGTGTAACGCTCATTCCTTCGATGATAAACACGAATCTGACCATCTCCCCATGTGAGACAAAACCGCGACTCGTCAGTGAAGAGCACTTTTTGCCAATCCTGTCTCGTCCAGCGACGGTGGGTTTTGTGCCCATAGGCGACGTTGTTGCCGGTGATGTCTGGTGAGGACCTGCCTTACAACAGGCCTACAAGCCCTCAGTCCAGCCTCTCTCAGCCTATTGCGGACAGTCTGAGCACTGATGGAGGGATTGTGCGTTCCTGGTGTAACTCGGGCAGTTGTTGTTGCCATCCTGTACCTGTCCCACAGGTGTGATGTTCGGATGTACCCGAACCTGTGCAGGTGTTGTTATATGTGGTCTGCCACTGCGAGGACGATCAGCTGTCCGTCCTGTAGCGCTGTCTTGGCGTCTCACAGTACGGACATTGCAATTTATTGCCCTGGCCACATCTGCAGTCCTCATGCCTCCTTGCAGCATGCCTAAGGCATGTTCACGCAGATGAGCAGGGACCCAGGGCATCTTTCTTTTGGTGTTTTTCAGAGTCAGTAGAAAGGTCTCTTTAGTGTCCTAAGTTTTCATAACTGTGACCTTTATTGCCTACCGTCTGTAAGCTGTTAGTGTCTTAATGACCGTTCAACAGGTGCATGTTCATTAAGTGTTTAAACCCTTTACAATGAAGATCTGTGAAGTTATTTGGATTTTTTACGAATTATCTTTGAAAGACAGTCCTGAAAAAGGGACATTTCTTTTTTTGCTGAGTTTATATATAAACAAAAGTACCCTATTTATTATCACTATCAAAAGTACTTATTTCGGAGATGAAGTTGACAGCTCAACAAGGATCAATAATCAACCTGGTATCACAGTTGAGAGTGCCACAAGAGCGTATCATCCTGTCTTATCTAGCTAGGTTTTAGTTTTTTATCATCCTGTCTTATCTAGCTAGGTTGTCGTTTTTTATCATCCTGTCTTATCTAGCTAGGTTGTAGTTTTTTGTCATCCTGTCTTATCTAGCTAGGTTGTAGTTTTTTGTCATCCTGTCTTATCTAGCTAGGTTTTAGTTTTTTATCATCCTGTCTTATCTAGCTAGGTTGTAGTTTTTGTCATCCTGTCTTATCTAGCTAGGTTTTAGTTTTTTATCATCCTGTCTTATCTAGCTAGGTTGTAGTTTTTTATCATCCTGTCTTATCTAGCTAGGCTGTAGTTTTTTATCATCCTGTCTTATCTAGCTAGGTTGTATTTTTTTATCATCCTGTCTTATAGGTTGTAGTTTTTTATCATCCTGTCTTATCTAGCTAGGCTGTAGTTCTTTATCATCCTGTCTTATCTAGCTAGGTTGTAGTTTTTTATCCTCCTGTCTTATCTAGCTATGCTGTAGTTTTTTATCATCCTGTCTTATCTAGCTAGGTTGTAGTTTTTTATCATCCTGTCTTATAGGTTGTCGTTTTTTATCATCCTGTCTTATAGGTTGTTGTTTTTTATCATCCTGTCTTATCTAGCTAGGTTGTCGTTTTTTTATCATCCTGTCTTATCTAGCTAGGTTGTGGTTTTTTTATCATCCTGTCTTATCTAGCTAGGTTGTAGTTTTTGTCATCCTGTCTTATCTAGCTAGGTTGTAGTTTTTGTCATCCTGTCTTATCTAGCTAGGTTTTAGTTTTTATCATCCTGTCTTATCTAGCTAGGTTGTAGTTTTTTGTCATCCTGTCTTATCTAGCTAGGTTGTAGTTTTTTTGTCATCCTGTCTTATCTAGCTAGGTTGTCGTTTTTTGTCATCCTGTCTTATCTAGCTAGGTTGTAGTTTTTGTCATCCTGTCTTATCTAGCTAGGTTGTAGTTTTTTATCATCCTGTCTTATCTAGCTAGGCTGTCGTTTTTTTATCATCCTGTCTTATAGGTTGTAGTTTTTTTATCATCCTGTCTTATCTAGCTAGTCTGTAGTTCTTTATCATCCTGTCTTATCTAGCTAAATTATCAAATTATCAACGAACCTACCAGGTACAACCCTAAATCCGTAAACATGGGTACCCTCATAGATATCATCCTGACTAACTTACCCTCTAAATACACCTCCGCTGTCTTCAACCAGGATCTCAGCGATCACTGCCTTATTGCCTGCGTCCGTAACGGGTCCGCGGTCAAACGACCACCCCTCATCACTGTCAAACGCTCCCAAAAACACTTCAGCGAGCAGGCCTTCCTAATTGACCTGGCCCAGGTATCCTGGATGGATATAGATCTAATTCCGTCAGTAGAGGATGCCTGGTTGTTCTTTAAAAGTAATTTCCTCTCAATCTTAAATAGACATGCCCCATTCAAAAATACAGAACTAAGAACAGATATAGCCCCTGGTTCTCCTCAGACTTGACTGCCCTTGACCAGCACAAAAACATCCTGTGGCGTACTGCATTAGCATCAAATAGCCCCCGCGATATGCAACTTTTCAGGGAAGTTAGGAACCAATATACACAAGCAGTTAGGAAAGCAAAGGCTAACTTTTTCAAACAGAAATTTGCATCCTGTAGCACTAACTCCAAAAAGTTTTGGGACACTGTAAAGTCCATGGAAAATAAGAGCACTTCCTCCCAGCTGCCCACTGCACTGAGGCTAGGAAACACTATCACCACCGATAAATCTACAATAATCGAGAATTTCAACAAGCATTTTGCTACGGCTGGCCATGCTTTCCACCTGGCTACCACTACCCCGGCCACCAGCTCTGCACCCTCCGCTGCAACTTGCCCATGCCCCCCCCGCTTCTCCTTCCACACAAATCCAGACAGCTGATGTTCTAAAAGAGCTGCAAAATCTGGACCCCTACAAATCATCTGGGCTAGACAATCTGGACCCTTTCTTTCTAAAACTAGCCGCCGAAATTGTCGCAACCCCTATTACTAGCCTGTTCAACCTCTCTTTCGTAACGTCTGAGATCCCCAGAGATTGGAAAGCTGCCGCGGTCATCCCCCTCTTCAAAGGGGGTGACACTCTAGATCCAAACTGTTACAGACCCATATCCATCCTGCCCTGCCTTTCAAAAGTTTTTGAAAGCCAAGTCAACAAACAGATCACCGACCATTTCGAATCCCACCGTACCTTCTCAAATCAAATCAAATCAAATTGTATTGGTCACATGCGCCGAATACAACAGGTGCAGACATTACAGTGAAATGCTTACTTACAGCCCTTAACCAACAGTGCATTTATTTTAAACAAAAAAAAGTAAGAATAAAACAACAACAAAAAAAGTGTTGAGAAAAAAGAGCAGAAGTAAAATAAAGTGACAGTAGGAGGCTATATATACAGGGGGTACCGTTGCAGAGTCAATGTGCGGGGGCACCGGCTAGTTGAGGTAGTTGAGGTAATATGTACATGTGGGTAGAGTTAAAGTGACTATGCATAAATACTTAACAGAGTAGCAGCAGCGTAAAAAGGATGGGGTGGGGGGGGCAGTGCAAATAGTCCGGGTAGCCATGATTAGCTGTTCAGGAGTCTTATGGCTTGGGGGTAGAAGCTGTTGAGAAGTCTTTTGGACCTAGACTTGGCACTCCGCTACCGCTTGCCGTGCGGTAGCAGAGAGAACAGTCTATGACTAGGGTGGCTGGAGTCTTTGACAATTTTGAGGGCCTTCCTCTGACACCGCCTGGTATAGAGGTCCTGGATGGCAGGAAGCTTTGCCCCAGTGATGTACTGGGCCGTACGCACTACCCTCTGTAGTGCCTTGCGGTCAGAGGCCAAGCAGTTGCCATACCAGGCGGTGATGCAACCAGTCAGGATGCTCTCGATGGTGCAGCTGTAGAATTTTTGAGGATCTGAGGACCCATGCCAAATCTTTTTAGTCTCCTGAGGGGGAATAGGCTTTGTCGTGCCCTCTTCCACGACTGTCTTGGTGTGTTTGGACCATGATAGTTCGTTGGTGATGTGGACACCAAGGAACTTGAAGCTCTCAACCTGTTCCACTACAGCCCGTCGTGAGAATGGGGGCGTGCTCAGTCCTCTTTTTTCCTGTAGTCCACAATCATCTCATTTGTCTTGGTCACGTTGAGGGAGAGGTTGTTGTCCTGGCACCACACTGCCAGATCTCTGACCTCCTCCCTATAGGCTGTCTCATCGTTGTCGGTGATCAGGCCTACCACTGTTGTGTCGTCGGCAAACTTAATTATGGTGTTGGAGTCGTGCCTGGCCATGCAGTCATGGGTGAACAGAGAGTACAGGAGGGGACTGAGCACGCACCCCTGAGGGGCCCCCGTGTTGAGGATCAGTGTGGCAGATGTGTTGTTACCTACCCTTACCACCTGGGGGCGGCCCGTCAGGAAGTCCAGGATCCAGTTGCAGAGGGAGGTGTTTAGTCCCAGGATCCTTAGCTTAGTGATGAGCTTAGAGGGCACTATGGTGTTGAATGCTGAGCTGTAGTCAATGAATAGCATTCTCACGTAGGTGTTCCTCTTGTCCAGGTGGGAAAGGGCAGTGTGGAGTGCGATAGAGATTGCATCATCTGTGGATCTGTTGGGGCGGTATGCAAATTGGAGTGGGTCTAGGGTTTCTGGGATTATGCTGTTGATGTGAGCCATGACCAGTCTTTCAAAGCACTTCATGGCTACAGACGTCAGTGCTACGGGTCGGTAGTCATTTAGGCAGGTTATCTTAGAGTTCTTGGGCACGGGGACTATGGTGGTCTGCTTGAAACATGTTGGTATTACAGACTCAGTCAGGGACATGTTGAAAATGTCAGTGAAGACACTTGCCAGTTGGTCAGCACATGCTCGGAGTACACGTCCTGGTAATCCATCTGGCCCTGCGGCCTTGTGAATGTTGACCTGCTTAAAAGTCTTACTCACATCGGCTACGGAGAGCGTGATCACATAGTCATCCGGAACAGCTGGTGCTCTCATGCATGCTTCAGTGTTGCTTGCCTCGGCGAGCATAGAAGTGGTTTAGCTTCGTCTGGTAGGCTTGTGTCACTGGGCAGCTCGCGGCTGTGCTTCCCTTTGTAGTCTGTAATAGTTTTCAAGCCCTGCCACATCCGACGAGCGTCAGAGCCAGTGTAGTATGATTCAATCTTAGACCTGTATTGACTCTTTGCCTGTTTGATGGTTCGTCGGAGGTCATAGCGGGATTTCTTATAAGCGTCCGGGTTAGAGTCCCGTTCCTTGAAAGCGGCAGCTCTACCCTTTAGCTCAATGCGGATGTTTCCTGTAATCCATGGCTTCTGGTTGGGGTATGTACGTTACGGTCACTGTGGGGGACGACATCATCGATGCACTTGTTGATGAAGCCAGTGACTGATGTGGTGTACTCCTCAATGCTATCTGAAGAATCCCGGAACATGTTCCAGTCTGTGCTAGCAAAACAGTCCTGTAGCTTAGCATCTGCGTCATCTGACCACTTTTTTATTAACCGAATCACTGGTGCTTCCTGCTTCAGTTTTTGCTTATAAGCAGGAATCAGGAGGATAGAGTTATGGTCAGATTTGCCAAATGGAGGGCGAGGGGAGAGCTTTGTATGCGTCTCTGTGTGTGGAGTAAAGGTGGTCTAGAGTTTTTTTCCCTCTGGTTGCACATTTAACATGCTGGTAGAAATTAGGTAGAACGGATTTAAGTTTCGCTGCATTAAAGTCCCGGCCACTAGGAGCGCTGCATCTGGATGAGCGTTTTCCTGTTGATTAATGGCCTTGTACAACTCATTCAGTGCAATCTTAATGCCAGCATTGGTTTGTGGTGGTAAATAGACAGCTATGAAAAAATATAGATGAAAAGTCTCTTGGTAAATAGTGTGGTCTACAGCTTATCATAAGATACTCTACCTCAGGCGAGCAAAACCTCGAGACTTCCTTAGTATTTGATTTTGTGCACCAGCTGTTGTTTACAAATATACACAGACTGCCACCCCTTGTCTTACCAGAGTCAGCCGTTCTGTCCTGCCGATGTAGCGTATAGCCTGCTAGCTGAATGTTATCATTGTTGTCGTTCAGCCACGACTCCGTGAAACATAAGATATTACAGTTTTTAATGTCCCGTTGGTAGGATAACGTAATCTTAAATCGTCCATTTTATTCTCAAAAGCTTGAGCGTTGGCTAATAGGATTGATGGAAGAGGCAGTTTACTCGCTGCCGTCGGATCGCCTTACAAGGCACCCGGATCTGCGTCGCGATATCTCCGTCTCTTCCTCACGCGAATGACGGGGATTTGGGCCTTGTCGGGTGTCTGTTGATATCGCTTCGCGGCGTCGCCTCGTTGAAGAAAAAATCTTCGTCCAATGCGGGTGAGTAATCGCTGTCCTGATATCCAGAAGCTCTTTTTGGTTATAAGAGACGATGGCAGAAACATTATGTACAAAATAAATTACAAATAACGCGGAAAAACACACATAATAGTACAATGGTTAGAGGGCTGTAAAGCGGCAGCCATCTTCTCCGGGCGCTGTTCAGGCAGCCGCTTCTCCGCTATGCAATCCGGTTTCCGAGCTGGTCATGGGTGCACTTCAGCCACGCTCAAGGTCCTAAGCGATATTATAACCGCGATCGATAATAGACAGTACTGTGCAGCCGTTTTCATTGACCTGGCCAAGGCTTTCGACTCTGTCAACCACCGCATTCTTATTGGCAGACTAAATAGCCTTGGTTTCTCAAATGACTGCCTCGCCTGGTTCACCAACTACTTCTCAGATAGAGTTCAATGTGTCAAATCGGAGGGCCTGTTGTCTGGACCTATGGCAGTCTCTATGGGGGTGCCACAGGGGTTCAATTCTTGGGCCGACTCTTTTCTCTGTGTATATCAATGACGTCGCTCTTGCTGCTGGTGACTCTCAGATCCACCTCTATGCAGGCGACACCATTTTGTATACATCTGGCCCTTCATTGGACACTGTGTTAACAAACCTCCAAACGAGCTTCAATTCCATACAACACTCCTTCAGTAGCCTCCAACTGCTCTTATACACTAGTAAAACTAAATGCATGCTCTTCAACCCGAACGCTGCTTGCACCCGCCCACCCGACTAGAATCACTACTCTCGACGGGTCTGACCTAGAGTATGTGGACAACTACAAATATATAGGTGTCTGGTTAGACTGTAAACTCTCCTTCCAGACTCACATTAAGAATCTCAATCCAAAGTTAAATCTAGAGAATCGGTTTCCTATTTCGCAACAAAGCCTCCTTCACTCACGCTGCCAAACATGCCCTCGTAAAACTGACTATCCTACCGATCCTTGACTTGGCGATGTCATTTACAAAATAGCCTCCCAACACTCTACTCAGCAAATTGGATGTAGTCTATCACAGTGCCATCCGTTTTGTCTCCAAAGCCCCATAATACCCACCACTGTGACCTGTACGCTCTTGTTGGCTGGTCCTCACTACATATTCGTTGCCAAACCCACTGGCTCCAGGCCATCTATAAATCACTGCTAGGCAAATCCCCGCCTTATCTTAGCTCATTGGTCACCATAGCAACACCCACCCGTAGTCTGCGCTGGTCATCCCCAAAGCCAACACCTCCTTTGGCCGCAATTCCTTCCAGTTCTCTGCTGCCAATGACTGGAACAAATTGCAAAAATCTCTGAAGCTGGAGACACTTATCTCCCTCACTAACTTTAAGCATCAGTTGTCAGAGCACCTTACCCGATCACTGCACCTGTACACAGCCCATCTGAAATTGCCCGCCCAACTACCTCATCCCTATATTGTTATTTATTTTGCTCATTTGTACCCCAGTATCTCTATTTGCACATCATCTCTTGCACATCTATCATTCCAGTGTTAATACTAATTGTAATTATTTTGCACTATAGCCTATTTTATTGCCTTACCTCCATAACTTACTAAATTTGCACACTGTATATTATATGTATTTCTGTTGTATTTTGACTTTGTTTTGTTTTACCCCATATGTAACTCTGTGTTGTTGTTTTTATCGCACTGCTTTGCTTTTATCTTGGCCAGGTCGCAGTTGTAAATGAGAACTTGTTCTCAACTGGTTTACCTGGTTAAATAAAGGTGAAATAAAAATAAAATAAAAATAGGTTGTAGTTTTTATCCTCCTGTCTTATCTAGCTAGGCTGTAGATTTTTATCCTCCTGTCTTATCTAACTAGGCTGTAGTTTTTTATCCTCCTGTCTTATCTAGCTAGGCTGTAGTTTTTATCCTCCTGTCTTATCTAGCTAGGCTGTAGTTTTTATCCTCCTGTCTTATCTAGCTAGGCTGTAGTTTTTATCCTCCTGTCTTATCTAGCTAGGCTGTAGTTTTTTATCCTCCTGTCTTATCTAGCTAGGCTGTAGTTTTTATCCTCCTGTCTTATCTAGCTAGGCTGTAGTTTTTTTATCATCCTGTCTTATCTAGCTAGGCTGTAGTTTTTTATCATCCTGTCTTATCTAGCTAGGCTGTAGTTTTTTATCATCCTGTCTTATCTAGCTAGGTTGTAGTTTTATCATCCTGTCTTATCTAGCTAGGCTGTAGTTTTTTATCATCCTGTCTTATCTAGCTAGGTTGTAGTTTTATCATCCTGTCTTATCTAGCTAGGTTGTAGTTTTATCCTCCTGTCTTATCTAGCTGGGCTGTAGTTTTATCATCCTGTCTTATCTAGCTAGGTTGTAGTTTTATCATCCTGTCTTATCTAGCTAGGTTGTAGTTTTATCATCCTGTCTTATCTAGCTAGGCTGTAGTTTTTTGTCCACACTGTGTTAATGTAGAGCCTAGTGCCACGTGCTGTTGGCTTGGTGCCTGTGATGTGCTCCATGGTGTGTGCTCCCTGCTCCGCAGTATTAGCATGTTTATCAGAGTGTGGATTCATCTGCCGAAGTGGGGAAGTGTTTGAGCGTGCTAGCAAGGGGATCACAGGTGTGTTTCTGCGCTCCACAGAGAGAGCCCCCCTCCCCCACATCCCTATGCATCCTGGGTAATATCAGCCCACGGAGCACCTGCGTCCCTCTCCCCCACACACACCTCTAATAGCAGCTTATCAGGCAGTAATATGGTTTCTATAATGCCCAGCTGTGGTTACTCAGCCCCACAATACCCCCCCCTCAATAAGCACGTACTGTACGGTCCAACTGACTCCATGAAAACATTGGAAACAAGGTATTTTGAAATAGCTAGCTTTAGGGTAGACAGTCCACCACACAAGACAGACAGTGTACCACACAGATGGATAAATTGAGCTCTGTGTCTGTCACACACGGGCACAAACACACACTCACACACAGTGCAGCGTAATGACAGTGCCCCCCCTCCCCCCATCTCCCTCAAGCTAATTAATCTCAGTCACCAAATACACAATGATGCCTTTTACTGTGTCTGGTTAACTATGGCCATATGAAGCCCACGTACACTACAGTTAGCTGGAATGTGGTTGTATTGTGGTGGGCTAATTCTGAACAGATTACTTTTGGAGAGGAAACAGTGGAATCCCCACCCCTGAGGAACCAGAGGAACCCCCTCCCCTCCCCTGAAGAACAAGAGGAACCCCTACTCCACCCCTTAGGAACCAGAGGAACCCTACCCCACCCCTGAGGAACCAGAGAACTCCTACCCCACCCTGAGGAACCAGAGGAACTCCTACCTACCCCTGAGGAACCAGAGGAACTCCTACCCCACACCTGAGGAACCAGAGGAACTCCTACCCCACCCCCTGAGGAACCAGAGGAACCCCACCCCACCCTGAGGCTACCAGAGGAACTCCAACCCCACCCCTGAGGAACCAGAGGAACCCCACCCCACCCCACCCCCTGAGGAACCAGAGGAACTCCTATCCCACCCCTGAGGAACCAGAGGAACCCCCACCCCCCCCCCTGAGGAACCAGAGGAAACCCCACCCCACCCCTGAGGAACCCCCACCCCTGAGGAACCAGAGGAACCCCCACCCCACCCCTGAGGAACCAGAGGAACCCCCACCCCACACCTGAGGAACCAGAGGATCCCCCATCCCACCCCCTGAGGAACCAGAGGAACCCCCACCCCACCCCTGCTGTGATGATGGAAAAATGGCAGTCTGGGCACAAAGTCAAAGGCTGCGTCCAGATTCTCCACCATTTTCCCGAAGTGTGCACTTGCCTTAGATTTAGCAATGGTGGAAACTCCTTCCTGCCAATGCTTAGAACATTCCTATGCTTTTAAAATGACAGGCAGTGTGCAAGTGCAGGGGTGGAGAATTGGGACAGTGCAATGCAAATCGCAGCCTCACTCTGCCTGCTCCGGTAGGCCTGTCAGCCTGCTAGTCAACATTGTGGCTAACTCTAATCCAATAGCAAACAGGAGTCTGTGTTATGACCCACTTCTCCAGTGACTGTTGTTCCTGGTTGAGCCTCTCTCGCTCTATATAATCTCTATAATCAATGTCAGTCTCAGACCTCGGGAGGTTGAGAGGGGCGTGGGGGTTTAAGAGGGGGTTTAAAGGGGTTAATGCCCAGCCAATTGAGCGAATAATTAGTTTAATTAGTTGATCCAAAGGGCTATGGGCAGAATTAGGGGCAGAAGATCTGGCAAGCTGCTCTCTGTCCAGGGAGTGGGAGAGGAGGGGGAGAGAAAGAGAGAGGGGAGAGAAGAGGGAGAGGGAGAGAAGAGGGAGAGGGAGAGAAGAGGGAGATGGAGAGAAGAGGGAGGGAGAGGGGGAGAGGGAGGGGAGAGAAGAGGGAGAGGGAGAGAAGAGGGAGGGGGAGAGAAGAGGAGGAGAGGGAGAGAAGAGAGGGGAGAGGGAGGGAGGGAAGAGGAGGAGGAGGGAGGGGGAGGGGGGGAGATAAGAGGGAGGGGAGGGGAGAGAAGGGGAGGGTTGAGAAAAAGGGGGGAGAGGAGAGGTAAGAGGAGGGGGGGGGGAGAGAAGGGGGAGGGTTGAGAAAAGGAGGGAGAGAAGAGGAAGAGGGAGAGAAGAGGAGAGGAGGGGAGAGAAGAGGAGGGGAGGGAGGGAGAGAGAAGAGGGAGGAGGGAGAGGGAGGGAGAGGGGAGAGGAAGAGGGGGAGAGAAGAGGAGAGAAGAGGAGGGGAGGGAGAGAAGAGGGAGAGAAGAGGGAGAGGGAGAAAGAGAGAAGAGAAGAGGGGGGAGAGAAGAGGGAGAGGGGAGAGGGAGGGGGAGAGAGAAGGGGGAGGTGAGGGGTTGAGAAGGGGGGGAGAGAAGAGGGAGGGGGAGGGGAGAGAAGAGGGAGAGGGGGAGGGGAAGGGGAAAGAAGAGGGAGCTCTCATGCTTTGTTGATTTCAAAAAAGCTTTTGACTCAATTTGGCATGAGGGTCTGCTATACAAATTGATGGAAAGTGGGTTGGGGGAAAAACATATGACATTATAAAATCCATGTACACAAACAACATGTGCAAAAAACACACACATTTCTTTCCACAGGGCCGTGGGGTGAGACAGGGATGCAGATTCAACATATATATCAACGAATTGGCGAGGGCACTAGGACAGTCTGCAGCACCTGGCCTCACCCTACTAGAATCTGAAGTCAAATGTCTACTGTTTGCTGAAGATCTGGTGCTTCTGTCCCCAACCAAGGAGGGCCTACAGCAGCACCTAGATCTTCTGCACAGATTCTGTCAGACCTGGGCCCTGACAGTAAATCTCAGTAAGACAAAAATAATGGTGTTCCAAAAAAAGGTCCAGTTGCCAGGACCACAAATACAAATTCCATCTAGACACTGTTGCCCTAGAGCACACAAAACGATACATACCTCGGCCCAAACATCAGTGCCACAGGTAACTTCCACAAAGCGGCGAACAATCTGAGAGACAAGGCAAGAAGGGCCTTCTATGCCATCAAAAGGAACATAACATTTGACATACCAATTAGGATCTGGCTAAAAATACTTGAATCAGTTATAGAACCCATTGCCCTTTATGGGTGTGGGACAAACACCAAATTGAGACTCTGCATGCAGAATTCAGCAAAAATATCCTCAGTGTACAACGAAAAACACAAAATAATGCATGCAGAGCAGAATTAGGCCAAAAAGAGCCGTTAAAAGAGCCGTTAAATTCTATAACCACTTAAAAGGAAGTGATTCCCAAACCTTCCATAACAAAGCCATCACCTACAGAGATGAACTTGGAGAAGAGTCCCCTAGAGTAAGCTGGTCCTGGGCCTCTGTTCACAAACACAAACAGACCCCACAGAGCCCCAGGACAACAACAACAACACAATTAGACCTAACCAAATCATGAGAAAACAAAAAGAGAATTACTTGACACATTGGAAAGAATTAACAAAAAAAAAACAGAGCAAACTAGAATGCTATTTGGCCCTAAACAGAGAGTACACAGTGGCAGAATACCTGACCACTGTGACTGACCCAAACTTAAGGAAAGCTTTGACTATGTACAGGCTCAGTGAGCATA
>NW_025533638.1:260000-295000 GCF_020615455.1 Coregonus clupeaformis
GCTATCATACTGATTTGCTTATAAAGACAGTATGCCTACTCTTTACCCAGCAAATGGAAATAAGTTGTGTGTAGAGTACAACCACAGATGGAACAAGGAGCATCAAAATCTTTTGGTCCAACTTCAGCAGTCCCAGAACTAGCATGGCATTCTGTTCTATTTCTATAGTGTAAGGATGTGGCTGTCTAACCACACACTGACATGCACAGCTCTCTGGGTGAGGTTCTCTCTGTCTAACCACACACTGACATGCACAGCTCTCTGGGTGAGGTTCTGTCTGTCTAACCACACACTGACATGCACAGCTCTCTGGGTGAGGTTCTGTCTGTCTAACCACACACTGACATGCACAGCTCTCTGGGTGAGGTTCTCTGTCTAACCACACACTGACATGCACAGCTCTCTGGGTGAGGTTCTGTCTGTCTAACCACACTGGACATGCACAGCTCTCTGGGTGAGGTTCTCTCTGTCTAACCACACACTGACATGCACAGCTCTCTGGGTGAGGTTCTGTCTTCAGGTCTCCGGTGGGTAATGAAGTCCCTTCCATCTATGTGACGTATTACAGGTTATGGAGCGGTGCAGTCAGGTAGCAGGAGGGGTGGAGTGCATGACACCACCCTGGATACGGCGGAGTTTGCCTCAACCCATGGGTCCAGCAGGCAGAGTTCAATAGATACAGGCAGATGTGAGATGGGAAGATGTCACTCTTCCCATACCACTCTGTAGCTACCACCAAGGTTCTTCCAGGAGGAAGCTTTGAATCGGTCAGTAGCCTACAGAGTAATATGAGAAGAGTGCAATTGCTGAACTTATGTAGATATTCTAAACAAAGTGTTTTGATAACTTTCAAGTGTACCAGTTCCATGTAGAATAAACCATCCTTCACATCATACTGTAGAAGCTGTGCTCTGCTAAAAAACAATGTGCAAATATTACACTGTCTTTTATCTTCTATAGTATGACAGATACTGTCCGCATCAGCTTTTTGTCTGGTGGTACATGTTAGTCATCATTCACAGCCGATACAGATACTGTCCCCATCAGCATTTTGTCTGGTGGTACATGTTAGTTGTCATTCACAGCCGATACAGATACTGTACCCATCAGTGGGTAGTGTGGAGCATCTCTAAGTGTTGTTTGATTGACAGGTGGAACTAACGTTGACACACAGGTACTTTTCTGTTTGATTTCAGAGATATACAGCAATAGATGGTGCTTCAGTTAAGGACAGCCACTATGGGGGGTCCTACATGTACTAGTTCCGTCATGGAGTGATGATTGATATGGAGTCTCATTTTATAGAGACAGTTCTTCCATTTAATATGGATTGTCATTTTAGGCATTTTAGAAATGCCTTTTTTTATTTCGTTTTTATTTTATTTTATAACAATACATTTTATTTGTCATTTTTTTGTCTATTTTCCCCCACTCCAGATACAAACTTGTACATATGAGCAACAACTTACAGACACACACAAACAATGACTACATCTCCTCTGCCCCGCATGCTCACACTCCATCTCTGACCAGACCTGCAGGCTCACATTCCATCCCTGACCAGACCTGCAGGCTCACATTCCATCCCTGACCAGACCTGCAGGCTCACATTCCATCCCTGACCAGACCTGCAGGCTCACATTCCATCCCCTGACCAGACCTGCAGGCTCACATTCCATCCCTGACCAGACCTGCAGGCTCACATTCCATCCCTGACCAGACCTGCAGGCTCACATTCCATCCCTGACCAGACCTGCAGGCTCACATTCCATCCCTGACTAGACCTGCAGACTCACATTCCATCCCTGACCAGACCTGCAGTATTGTTTTCCACTTGGCCTTAAACTGTACCAGTTAGTTTTTCTCGGTCGCTATTTCAATAGTTCAATAATATATCATTTGATTTTCCCATTGTGTTAATGATGGTGGTTTGATTGATTTCCACGTTTTTAGTATAAGAATTTTGGCCTTTTCATGTACAAAGACCAGAAAAATATGCAATGTTTGCTGTGTTTGGGTAACCTTAACAAACAGCTGAAATAGAACAGCTTGTAGCCTATTTAGTCAAAAACCAATACGATTTTAGTCAAATAACTGCAAACAAGGTCAACTTAAATTACCAACACAGATAAGTCAATATTATATTTATTATGTTGAGATTGCAACTGATTTCCATCTAATTTGTGAGATTGTCTTCAGTTTGTCCTTCTTTACCTCAGAGGGCAATGTCATGAATCTAGCCCTCTCACCCACACTTACTCATTAACCAAACAGATGTTGATTTTAGCCAGTTTACAAAAGGAGATTCAACATTAGGTTTCACCTGGCAACAGTTGTTTTCAGGAAGTACATTTATTGGTTGGATTTGACTGTCACAGTTTGTTTTGGAAACAGTAAGCAGATCATCGATCAACATACAGTACATCTAGGGACGTACACTCAGTTCAGTAACAACTTCATTTGAAAGCGTTCTTCTCCCTCACAATGGCCCGTATTCAAAAAAAAAGTCTGAGAGTGCTGATCTAGGATCAGGTTCCCCCTGTCCATGTAATCTTATTCACTATGATGTAAAAGGCTAAACTGATCTGAGATCAGCACTCCTACTGGAGATGCTTTGTGAATGTATCTACACACAGAAAGCAACACATCATCGATATCAAATAGAAAATAATAATAACAGCCATAATGACGACAATAAACTTAGATTATTACAAGAACAATAAATATGGTTTTGATTTAAGTGCTGGTGGGATGGTGAAATGGGAAAGATTTGTCGACGTTGAGGGAGACTGACTGCATTACACACAGCCAATGCAAGGATTTTCCAGACATTATAGGAACGTTCATAGGATAACCAATCAGAAAAAATGTTCACATACTGTACAGTATCTCAGGGCACTGCTCTAAGAATACAACAACAGACTCTGTGATGAAGGGACGTGCTTGAAACACATAACTATGCCTTCATTGTAATCATCCTTGTGGCCCATTTAATAAATGAAACCATTTTCATTTTCTAAACACTTTGGAAGGTTTTTTCCGACTACAATGAATCATGTTCTAACAGCAGCCTGTCTATGACTTCATTACCCAGAGTGCATCTCTTCTCTCATTCTGAGGTACTCTGTTGTCTTTCACCACCCCTGCCTGTCTACCTCCATAGGTCCTGACCTGTACCCACATCCACTGTGGTGTGGTAGGGCTCTCCTCTACCCAAAAGCCATCCTCATGGGCTTCCAGTACCAGACACATTCTTTCTCATTACTGTTCTGTCTGTGTCGTCCTCCCTCCATCCCTCTGTCTGGACTTGTCTGTCTGTCCTTCCCTCTCCGTGGTCCGAGGGGGTTATCTATGGTGCTCTCCAGAGTCAGGGGGACTCTTCGGGGACCTATAGGGGGGTAGGGAGGTGGGCCGGGGGCCTGAGGCTTTGCCCTGGTCCTGGTCCTCCTTCTCCTCCTCTCCTTCCACTCCTCCTCTTCCCTCTGTTCTGTAAGTCTCCTCGGAACCACCCCGCCCGTCCTCGCTGGACTCAGCCACGTCTGAACCCTCCGACCCAGAGAGCAGCTCCCTCGTCGCGGTACTCAGTCCCTTCCACCCTCACCGTCCCCTCTCCTCCCACGCCTCCCCTCCCCCTGCATCGCTCATCTGGGTGGTGCTGTTAGTGGTGCTTGACGTGGTAGCGCTGGTTCTGGAAGAACTTGACCAGGTGTGCTTGGGCAGGTCCAGCTGGGCCGACAGGGTGTGGATAGCCTCCTGGTCAGGGTAGAGGCCCACGTCACCGATGAAGCTCTGCAGGATGGCCAGAGCCTCCAGGGAGATCCGGGTACGCGACCGCAGCTTTGGATCCACCACTGGAGCTGCCACTCACGCTGCCGTTGTCTCTGCCTTGAGTCCCATCTGAGTTGTGGCCCCTGGGGCCAGGCATGGGAGTGGGTAGAGGGGATGGGTCCCGCATGTGAGATGGAGATGGGGCCTTCCTAGGAGGGAAGGGCTGCCTGTGCACAGCCATGCGGAGAAAAAGAGGAGGTGTCATGTTGAATCCCATCAGAGCAGACTGTCAACATAGGAAATCAGTCCACATACTCTGAGTAATAATCAGTCTATACTCTAAGTAATAATCAGTCCATATTCTAACTATATGTCTGACAACACAATCTGTACATTCATATAATAAACTGAAAAACTATTCAAACAACATAAGTGTGCTGGTACTAGAGCTGAGATCCCATTGACCAGAGAGTTCCCTAAAACCTCATAACAACAACAACAACTCCCCCTCTCAGCCTGTTTCTTTAACATCCTAGGGGGTTGCTTGGAACGTGTGGTACTAAAGCTGAGATCACATTGACCAGACAGAGAGGTCCCAGGCCCGTCACACTCCCCTCTCCTGGGGCTATTAGAAGGGCGGGGTGCCTGAACACCCAAACACTGGAATGCTGCCCATAAATCTGTGGTCCGGGGAAATTAAAGGACCTAAATAAAGATAATAGTAATTATTCCCCCCCTTCAATAATAACATGGTATGTTTCAAATAATATTGAGGTTAGGCCAGACCATGGAGTATTTCTAAATGCTCTTTGGTGGGTTGGTGAGGGGAAGGCCTTTTGCTTTTGCAGGAAATGTGTGGGCTAGTTGTTTTATGCCTCCTTGTCTATTTCTGATGTCATAAAGGGGCAATCTGAAGTTTCGGTAACAAGCTGAGGGATGGTGCTGGAGAAATGTTACCACTCTCAAATTCATAGAGAGAGCTATGGATGCAAGGACTGACCATCCATGATATCAAAATTATAGTTTTAGCCATATTTTGAGGTGATACAGTGGTTGTTAACATTTACATTGTTTACAAACATTGGAGAAAACAAGCTATATTCTGGGTTCTGATGGGGTACGACAGTTGAAGTAAGGTCATGAGGCATTTATAAGTTATATTCTTCAAGAATCAATGGGTACATATCATTGATTTAAAAGTCAGAAAATGTATGTAGCAACTGCAGATTGCCCCTTTAAAGGAGAAAAACATGACTGGAAGTGGATGACTAAGATGTCTTAAAGGAGAAAAACATGACTGGAAGTGGATGACTTAGTGTAAGGAAATGGTGGAGGGATACAATTGTAGTTTTTACCCCAAAAGAAAACTTCCCAGGCATCCCACCACTGTCCTTGAAACCCTTTAACAATCCATCCAGTCATTCATTCTACAACTCTCAATCCAAACCACCAACAGAACACACAACATCACTAAAATATCATAACTCTAAATCAACCCACCAACAGAACACACAACATCACTAAAATATCCCTGGTTCTTTCTTTCTCTGTTGTCATTATGGAAGCAACACTCTGAGGAAATGACTCTCATCAAGCAAAGTCAATCAGCTGTGAGGAGAGTATGAAAGCATGATAGAGACTGAATAATGTATCTGTCCTGATTAGGAAGGGTCTCCATGGGGTACAGACAGACCCTGAAGGGGGAGGCAGGGGGTTGGGGGTTGGGGGGATGTTGTTACCCTCTGAGACCCTACTAACACACTAATTAATATGTAATGATCAGAAGTCAGCTTTCTGCATGACTTCACCTCCACTACACCAGAGAGAAGGTGTGGGGGGTGGGGATTATGAGTCATTAATTGTCTATATGTTTGTGAGTGAGTGTGTGTGTGTTCTTATGTTAGTGTGTGTGTGTGTGTGTGTGTGTGTTATGTTAGTGTGTGTGTGTGTGTGTGTGTGTGTGTGTGTGTGTGTGTGTGTGTGTGTGTGTGTGTGTGTGTGTGTGTAGCACAGCTGGGACACATGTGTGGTGGAGCCTAGGGGTGTGTGGAAGGGTACAGTACAGACATGGTGGGGGGTCTGGGGAGGGAGGGGCAGAGGGAGGGAGGGGGGAGGGGCCCATGGGGATAAGAGCAAAGCATCCAGCACAGCAGCATCCACAAGCAGCCCCCTGTAGTTCTGAGAGAGATAAATTACATCTACAGGACCACCCAGTCTGCCTGGAGCTGGCAACGTTTACCACAGAATGATATCGTCCAAATCATTTATGGCATATTTATGGTGCCTACAGCCAGATCATCATCATATGTAGCTTCTCTCTTATCCATTTATCAACTGTCTAACTGTCTCTCTCTCTCTCTCTCTCTCTCTCTCTCTCTCTCTCTTCTCTCTCTCTCTCTCTCTCTCTCTCTCTCTCTCTCCCCATTACCTTACATATCCACTTCTCCTATCATCCACCTCCTCTCTCCTTCCCTTTTCTCAATTCCCCTCCCTCTCTCTCTCTAGGCGTCATCACTGAGGATGAGGCTGGGATCTTTAGCAGATTTATGTCCATGCTTGGGTCCCAGACATTCTAGGAGAGCAGTGAAGGAATGTGTTCATGGTGTGACCACAACATCCTTCCCAAGACGCTTATTTATTAAAAGAAGAGAGAGAGAGAGAGAGAGAGAGAGAGAGAGAGAGAGAGAGAGAGAGAGAGAGAGAGAGAGAGAGAGAGAGAGAGAGAGAGAGAGAGGTGTCCAAACACCCAGCCGCCCTAGACCTTCTGTCTGAGGACCAACTAGGATCATGCAGCCACATAATAATACACAAAGGCACAAACGACCTGAGAACACAGCAGGAATGGGAGTGATAGAAAAGCTTCTTCTACTTTCCCCAACGCGCAAGTGATTATCTCCACCCTGCTACCACGAAAAGACTTCTACCCTGCTACCACACAGCGGGTAAACGCAAGTATTTCCCGTGACTGTGCCTCAAAACGAAATGTCTAACTGGCCCACCACTCCACCCTGGACTTGAACAGCCTTTACGACCAGGTCCACCTATACAAGGCAGCAGTGCCCACCTTCGCCCGGACCCTAAAGGATATTGCCCTCAACCGCAGACCCAACACCTCACACAGGAGCAACAGATCAACAGACACCCCGCCCAGACCAGCGAGACACTCTCCCAGACCTGCGGGACCCCCCACCCTGGACCTACAAATAGAGGACCCCCGCCGAGAGGACCTACATCCAGACCACAACACCACCAGCCACATCCACACCCCCACCCCCACCCCAACCAATTACCCCCCCCAAGTCAACCATGCCCACACCCCATTTAGGCCCCCTCAGATCAGACCTATGCCCTCCTACCCACCCCATGCCCCCACTCCTGCAAAGAGGGCCTCAACATGAAAGTCACACATACGCCCAGGCCATGAGCAGGCAAACAGGCCCAACCCCACTCTCTTACACTAGCCCAAGCCAATGGCATGTACCAGATGCTCAGCAGGCTCTGCTCACAATTACTGGCCTGAGGCCAAACCACACGACCAACAACATTAGACACTTTATGGAACACAAAGCCTTCACTATCTCATCCTGGAATATCCAAGGCCTGAGGTCATCTGCCTTTGGCCTAAAGAGCAGGAACCCGGACTTCACCAAAGAAATTGGAAACACAGACATTGTCATCCTACAAGAAACATGGTATAAAGGAGACGGACCCACTGGTTGCCCTCTAGGTTACAGAGAGCTGGTAGTCCCATCCACCAAACTACCAGGTGTGAAACAGGTAAGGGACTCAGGGGGTATGCTAATTTGATATAGAGCAGACCTAACTCACTCTATTAAATTAATCAAAACAGGAACATTTTACATTTGGCTAGAAATTCAAAAGGAAATGATCTCAACAGAGAAAAATATGTCCTCCTGTGTGCTCCCTATATCCCCCCACTAGAATCCCCATACTTTAATGAAGACAGCTTCTCCATGCTGGAGGTGGACATCAACCATTTCCAGACCCAGGGACATGTACTAGTCTGTGGCCACCTAAATGTCAGAACTGGACAAGAACCTGACACACCTCAGTACACAGGGGGACAAACACCTACCTGGAGGTGACAGCATTCCCCTCCCCCATACGCCCCCTAGGTGCAACTACGACAACATAACCAACAAAACGGGTCACAACTCCTGCAGCTCTGTTGCACGCTGGGTATGTACATAGTCAATGGTAGGCTTCGAGGGGACTCCTATGGTAGGTACACCTATAGCTCATCTCTTGGCAGTAGTACTGTAGACTACTTTATCACTGACCTCAACCCAGAGTCTCTCAGAGCGTTCACAGTCAGCCCAATGACACCCTATCAGACCACAGCAAAATCACAGTCTACTTGAACAGAGCAATACTTAATAATGAGGCATCAAAACCAAAGGAACTGAATAATATTAAGAAATGCTATAGATGGAAGGAAAGTAGTGTCGAAACCTACCAAAAAAACAATTAGGCAACAAACAAATTAAATCCCTTTTAGACAACTTCCTGGACAAAACGTTCCACTGTAATAGTGAAGGTGTAAACTTGGCAGTAGAAAACCTAAACAGTTTATTTGACCTCTCAGCTTCCTATCAAATCTAAAATTCTCTAACAGAAAACCGAAGAAAAGTAACAACAATGACAAATGGTTTGATGAAGAATGTAAAAACCTAAGAAAGAAATTGAGAAACCTATCCAACCAAAAACATAGAGACCCAGAAAACCTGAGCCTACGCCTTCACTATGGTGAATCACTAAAACAATACAGAAATTCACTACGGAAAAAGAAGGAACAGCATGTCAGAAATCAGCTCAATGTAATTGAAGAATCCATAGACTCTAACCACTTCTGGGAAAATTGGAAAACACTAAACAAACAACAACACGAAGAGCTATCTATCCAAAACAGAGATGTATGGGTAAACCACAACGAATGACATCAAATAATGCATGCAGAGCAGAATTAGGCCGATACCCGCTAATTATCAAAATCCAGAAAAGAGCCGTTAAATTCTACAACCACCTAAAAAGGAAGCGATTCCCAAACCTTCCATAACAAAGCCATCACCTACAGAGAGATGAACCTGAAGAAGAGTCCCTAAGCAAGCTGGTCCTGGGGTTCTGTTCACAAACACAAACAGACCCCTCAGAGCCTCAGGACAGCAACACAATTAGACCCAACCAAATCATGAGAAAACTAAAAGAGAATTACTTGACAAATTGGAAAGAATTAACAAAAAAACTGAGCAAACTAGAATGCTATTTGGCCCTAAACATAGAGTACACAGTGGCAGAATACCTGACCACTGTGACTGATTCAAACTTAAGGAAAGCTTTGACTATGTACAGACTCAGTGAGCATAGCCTTGCTTTGAGAAAGGCTGCCGTAGGCAGACCTGGCTCTCAAGAGAAGACAGGCTATGTGCACACTGCCCACAAAATGAGGTGGAAACTGAGCTGCACTTCCTGACCTCCTGCCAAATGTATGACCATATTAGAGAAACATACTTCCCTCAGATTACACAGATCCACAAAGAATTCGAAAAACAAACCCAATTTTGATAAACTCCCTTATCTACTGGGTGAAATACCACAGTGTGCCATCACAGCAGCAAGATTTGTGACCCGTTGCCACAAGAAAAAGGCAACCAGTGAAGAACAAACACCATTGTAAATACAACCCATAATTATGTTTTTTTATTTTCTCTTTTGTACTTTAACTATTTGCACATTGTTACAACACTGTATATATACATAATATGACATTTTAAATGTCTTTATTCTTTTCGAACTTCTGAGTGTAATGTTTACTGTTAATATTTATTGTTTATTTCACTTTTGTTTACTAACTACTTCACTTGCTTTGGCAATGTTAACACACGTTTCCCATGCTAATAAAGCCCTTAAATTGAATTGAATTGAATTGAATTGAGAGATAGAGAGAGAGAGCTAGAGAGAGAGAGTGTCATGCCCTTTAATGCCTGTTGTTTCTTGTTGGTTTGGTCAGGGTGTACATTCTATGTTTGTATATCTATGTTGGCCGGGTGTGGTTCCCAATCAGAGGCAGCTGTCGATCGTTGTCTCTGATTGGGGATCAGACTTAGGCAGCCATGTTGCCTACCTATGTTGTGGGATCTTGTTTCTGTGTGTTTGGCTTGTTTGATGTTAGCCTTTAGAACTTCACGTTACGTTGCTTTTGTTGTTTTGTTCAGTGTTTATTTAATAAACTAACATGTACGCATACCACGCTGCACCTTGGTCCAATCCTGACTCAACGAACGAACGAACGAGCGAGACGAGAGAGAGAGAGAGAGAGAGAGAGAGAGAGAGAGAGAGAGAGAGAGAGAGAGAGAGAGAGAGAGAGAGAGAGAGAGAGAGAGAGAGAGAGAGAGAGAGAGAGAGAGAGAGAGAGAGAGAGAGAGAGTAGAAGGAAATAGATTGTTGTCTGAATTTAGAGATGGAATTGTTTAGGCCCTCTCAGGGAAGTATCCTTACAACATACAACAAGCTTATCACGAAACTGAAAGGCACACTTCATCAACTTTTATTTCTGGTTAACTGTGAGTCTTTCACATCTGTCTGTAATTGTTTTGAGGGACTGAGGCGAAGATTCCTTTGCTTTTTGTGGGCACACTCTATGATTGTAGCTTCAGCTGCAATTGTGTCCAATAAGTAATTTGTTGGGGGAAGCGTCCAAGGCGTATACCGGTGAGATACTTGCCAGGAGTGACCCCTCTCCCCTCGGGCCTCTCACCTGTGGTTCTGGAGACACATGGAGGATGGTGTGGAGCTGGAGCCTCTCACCTGTGTTTCTGGAGACATGTGGAGGATGCTGGAGCCTCACCTGTGTTTCTGGGAGACATGTGGAGGATGCTGGAGCCTCTCACCTGTGTTTCTGGAGACATGTGGAGGATGCTGGAGCCTCTCACCTGTGTTTCTGGAGACATGTGGAGGATGCTGGAGCCTCTCACCTGTGGTTCTGGAGACATGTGGAGGATGCTGGAGCCTCTCACCTGTGTTTCTGGAGACATGTGGAGGATGCTGGAGCCTCTCACCTGTGTTTCTGGAGACATGTGGAGGATGCTGGAGCCTCTCACCTGTGGTTCTGGAGACATGTGGAGGATGCTGGAGCCTCTCACCTGTGTTTCTGGAGACATGTGGAGGATGCTGGAGCCTCTCACCTGTGTTTCTGGAGACATGTGGAGGATGCTGGAGCCTCTCACCTGTGGTTCTGGAGACATGTGGAGGATAGTGTGGAGCCTCTCACTGTAGTGGTGCTTGGACTCCTCTTCATACACCATGTCCCTCTCAGCCTGGGACAGGGTCAGGAACCTTCTAATGGTACACAGGTTCTCCCACAGAGTCCGGTTATCCGGGCTGGGGTTCTCCTTCCAACGCAGCAGCTCACACAGCCAGCCCTAACAGAGAGGGAGGGATGACGCGAGAGAGAAAGTTTGTTGGTCATTTAAACATATAGCATTAGAGTGATGGGGGGGTAAAGGGAGAAAGGACAAGGAGATGTAGAGGAGTAGAGACATGGAAGAAGAGGATGGGGTGAACGAGCGGAAGACAAGTTCCAGATGAAAATGATGTGGGGCTGAGAGGGAGAGAGAGAGAGAGAGAGAGAGAGAGGGAGAGAGAGAGAGATCTGATTATCTCCGCTAGACTGGCTCAGGCACTGACACCAGCTGTTGTTTGTACACAGCCTCCTCCAGACCCTCAGTGCTCCTCTCTACCTCCCTCCCTCCATCCATCTCTCCCGGAGAGGGCCATAGCCAGATGGGGTCACTGAGCCATGACCCTCACTGAGAGCCAGGCCTGTAGGAGACCCTACCCTCAAACCAGCAGTGGCACACACACAGAGACACACAAGCATGTATCTCACATGTGTATACGCAGACCAGACTAGCGGGCGCGAAAACACACACACACACAACCCATTTTTTCTATTCTATAATGCACTTCTTAGATAGTCAAAACTACAACCACCCCAGAACAACAGCAGTCTATTTATGTCTTCCTCAAGAATCCTCACAACTTATTCCTGCCTTGATCCATGTGATCTCTATGTACAACCCTCAGACCAGCCGTGATCATGTGATCTCTATGTACAACCCTCAAACCAGCCGTGATCATGTGATCTCTATGTACAACCCTCAGACCAGCCGTGATCATGTGATCTCTATGTACAACCCTCAGACCAGCCGTGATCATGTGATCTCTATGCGACAACCCTCAGACCAGCCGTGATCATGTTATCTCTATGTACAACCCTCAGACCAGCCGTGATCATGTGATCTCTATGTACAACCCTTAGACCAGCCGTGATCATGTGATCTCTATGTACAACCCTTAGACCAGCCGTGATCATGTGATCTCTATGTACAACCCTCAGACCACAAGACTTCACAGGTCAAACCATTCTCTCTTATCAAATACCAGTCACACATAGACAGTGAACCAAAGATGTCTGTCTCTGACACTAACCCAAACCGTGAGGACGGATTCTGATGAGCTTTGCACAGACATCATAACATATCCCAAGCCCCCCTTCTCCTAGAAGGCTATCTCCAGTGGATCCCTCTCCGTCATGTGCCACCACATCCCGACATGCTCTGTCCCCCTAACATAAACACACGAGGAGGACTCAGGATGGTAGGCATTTGGAGTGTATTTGTTGAGAACCACAGCCGTAACCCAGGATACACACACATACAATAAGCACACACACGTAAGCCAGCTCCTTTGGCTGGCGTGCCAGACGTTCCTTTTATCTCTACCCGGCCCCGGACGCCCACATGATGGTGCCACAGGCGCTGACAATCAGATACCACAGCCTGTGGTACCAACCAGACACTGCATGCTTGACATCCCCACCCACATACCCCGATATGTGATCTTATCCCCCATCAAATCCACCACAGTTCATCAACCCAGTAGAAATAACATTCTCCATTGTGTGGGAGTGTGTGTGCATTGTTTGCATGTGTGGGCATGCACATGAGTGTGTGTGTTACGGATGTTTACAGATAACATTTTACTAAGCATCCTGATCACTGGATGTCAGGAATTCACCTTTAGCTAGGTCGCTTCAAACAAAACACCACTAAGCACCTCTCACTTGAACTAGAGTATAGTATTGGTATGATATACTATATACAGTATACTCTATGTGTGTAGACTGACCTGGCTCTTGTTGGTGACCCCTGGTATACTGTATGTGTGTAGACTGACCTGGCTCTTGTTGGTGACCCCTGGTATACTGTATGTGTGTGTAGACTGACCTGGCTCTTGTTGGTGCCCCCTGGTATACTGTATGTGTGTAGACTGACCTGGCTCTTGTTGGTGCCCCCTGGTATACTGTAGGTGTGTGTAGACTGACCTGGCTCTTGTTGGTGCCCCCTGGTATACTGTATGTGTGTAGGCTGACCTGGCTCTTGTTGGTGACCCCTGGTATACTGTATGTGCTGTAGGCTGACCTGGCAACTTGTTGGTGACCCCTGGTATACTGTATGTGTGTAGGCTGACCTGGCTCTTGTTGGTGCCCCTGGTATACTGTATGTGTGTAGGCTGACCTGGCTCTTGTTGGTGACCCCCTGGTATACTGTATGTGTGTAGGCTGACCTGGCTCTTGTTGGTGACCCTGGTATACTGTATGGGTGTAGACTGACCTGGCTCTTGTTGGTGACCCCTGGTATACTGTATGTGTGTAGGCTGATCCTGGCTCTTGTTGGTGACCCCTGGTATACTGTATGTGTGTAGACTGACCTGGCTCTTGTTGGTGACCCCTGGTATACTGTATGTGTGTAGACTGACCTGGCTCTTGTTGGTGACCCCCTGGTATACTGTATGTGTGTAGGCTGACCTGGCTCTTGTTGGCGGCCACCTTGGCGAACAGGGCCTGGGACACCTTGGCTCTCTTCATCTCCTGCTGGATCTCATCATAGATCCCTGAGGTGATGTTGATCAGGGACTCCTGCTTCAGGGGGCAGCTCATCACTGACCTGGGCCAGGGGGGCTTGGGCTGCAGGGAGGAGGGGGAGAGAGAAATAAAGAGAGAGTTGTTAGTGAGCAAGACTGGCTAATCACCTAGGTTACTGAGTCCCTAAAGAGATTACCTGTGTGTGTGCTGGCAGGAGTGGTCTGTGTGTGATGTAACTACAGTGACACAGGCCTGTGTTCTCTGGGTGCGTGGGTTGTAGCCAGACCCGGGCTCGAATAGTATTTGTTTTCCTTCAAATTCTAAAGCTTCACTTCATTGAGATTTCCTAACGCAATGGAACCAATGCAATAGTCCCAAAGTGCAAACCCCACCCACCCTGGCACTTCATGTAGGAGAAAATAGAAATACTATTTAAAGCCAGGTGTGGTTGTAGATGTGTGTGTCTGATGTGGCTGTTCCCTAGTGCTCCTATTCAACGTAAAATGAGGACACCTGGGTATGTGTACCTGAATGAGTCGCTGGCCAGTGGAGCTGGAGTTCTGATTGGTTGGGGCCAGGTTGCCTAGGTTGAGGTTGGGGTTCATGCTGCGTTCACGCCTCCTGGTAAATGCGGTCGCGTCTCGCCTCGTGGAGGATCAGGAAGTTCTGCATAGCTTTGAGGTTGACCAGGAGTGACTGGGAGGCCTGGCGAGGGTCCTCCTCTTTACGAAGGATCTCAGACAGCAGGCCCTAAGACACAAACATGCGCGCAAACGTCAGGTTCTCTTAGCAAGGATCCTCCAAGTACCCTTTCATACTCTAATTCTCTCATTGCCTCTCTCTCGCTCTCTCTCTCTCTCTCTCACACACCAATGTTGAGTGCAGGAGCGCGAGTGCTGGCCTTGTTAGCGTGAGATGATGAAAACTTGCTCCATTGAAGAATATAAAGGAAGGGTTTTCATCTGTTCCCTGTTCAGACTCCAGTAGAATGAGGGCAGTCAGCTGGCCTCTTGTCTTCACCCTATTACTGTATTACTACTCTACTCTACACTACACTACACTACACTGTTACAACTACTCTCTTTAGGTAAGAATGTCCCTATGTCAGTGTATTTCTCAACAGTCAGTATCAGTGAAAAGGAGTTATAGTCAGCTTTCAGAACACTCATATTACATGCTAGGGTTTTAGGCAGATCCCTAATTTACATTTTAGTCATTTAGCAGACGCTCTTATCCAGAGCGACTTACAGTTAGTGAGTGCATACATTATATATTTTTTAATTTTTTCATACTGGCCCCCTCGTGGGAATCGAACCCACAACCCTGGCGTTGCAAACCCATGCTCTACCAACATCCCCTGCCGGCCATTCCCTCCCCTACCCTGGACGACGCTGGGCCAATTGTGCGCCGCCCATGGGTCTCCCGGTCGCGGCCGGCTACAACAGAGCCTGGATTCGAACCAGGATCTCTAGTGGCACAGCTAGCACTGCGATGCAGTGAGCCTTAGACCACTGCGCCACTGGGAGGACAATTCTATAATTCGATGTTCACATATGATATTATATGGGATTACTTTAAAAGCACTTTGTGACAACTGCTGATATACAAAAAGGTGTTACGGATTCCCTGCCTATGAGTCTTATCACTTCATGCAGCTCACTACATCCATCCCCCAACGGTGCCAGAGAGACCAGGGGTCCCCAAACCGGGTCCCCAAATTCCCAGCAACCTCTGTGACCAGGCCACTGATAGGTTGCTAGGGTCAGGTGGTTGCTAGCGGGCGGACTCCTGACAGTACTCTTGCCTGCTCAGGTCACAGCCACCTTTCTCCAAGTGGATGTGTCTGATGGAGTGTGTGGACAGAAGTGAGTTGATGTTACTATTGTGAACTTGTGTGTTTACTGTTTACAGTTACAATCTTCTATTGTTAGTTGTTCATAGTAGTTGTGCTATGTGTTATACACATAGCACAAACTAACTCTGAGACCCTCAAAAGCTACAGTGGATTACAGTTCTGGCCGTGGCTGTGGATCCGACTTTTGGGATCTTTAGTCCGCTGACTCAAAGATCCAGAGCTTCCCAAGCTTCTGCATGTGCAGACCACATGTGTGTATCAGCTACTCTGGCGAATGGTGCTTGTTTAATAAAGTTAGATCAAAGCTGAATCAATGTCTCCAAGATCCCATAATGATCACAGTATTCTACATTACAGAACTCAATATAATAGCATAGTGTAACGTTATTGGAAGACAAAACAACACCGTATTCAATCGTGCATGATAATTGTTCAAGTTTTACCAGTGAAACATCCATGCAGCATCATTCGCATAGTAACCATTTGATCTCAGTCAGTTTCATGGGGATATGCATTTAGATCTTCTTGAGTTATACAGTGTTGTTTTTGAAGTAGCCTACAGTGTTGTGTTGAATGACGGAGGAACGGATCTCAGAGCAGATGGTGTTAACTAACTGGCATAGACTACCTGTGTATTTTGCCTAGTGGCACGTTGTTGAGTAAAGTTATACTATGCTATTATATTGGGTTGTGTTATGTAGAATACTGTGATCCTTAGGATCTGGCAGACATTGATTCAGCTTTGATCTAACTTTATTAAACAACACCAAAACCATGGCCTGAGTAGCCTGATCCTGCAGAAGCTCAGGGGCTCCGGATCTTTGAGTGCTGTGGACTAAAGATCCCGAAAAGTCAGGAACCACAGCCACTCCTTCCAGTTATAGGGGCGAATCATTGACGCATTGATGTCAATGGGAGATTAAGTGAAAATTGGACTTAAGTGGTGGTCTCAGGAGTGGTTAGTAATGGAAGTAGAAGTGGAGGTAGATGTCTCACCTGTGTGCGGTTGAAGGCCACCCCTGGCCGAACACAGCCTGAGAGACGCTGGCCCTCTTCAGCTCCTCTCTGACCTGATGGTAGATGTCCGGACAGACCTCCACGGCCGACGGATTCATCCCGGGATCAGTGAGGCCTCTGGGGCTGCAAGAGCGTGGGATGGGTGGGGGTGGTTGAGGAACTGTTGGTGCTGCTGGTGGAGGGCTCATGGGACTGTGCTGGTGGGCTAACAGGCGGCTAACCGGCTAGCTGCTGGTTGATGAGGTGGGCCATGGCCAGTTGTTGCCTGACCAGCTGAGGGCTGAGCTGGGGGAGAGAGGAGACCGCCCGGGCCCAGTAAGGGTTGGAGGAGTCCGGAGGACCGGGAGGGGGCGGCTGGCCTCTGGGCGGGGGGCGTGGTGGTGCTGTCTGTGGGGTGAGTGCTGCTGAGACGGGTGGGGGAGGGCCTGTTGCTGGCTGGGGGGTTTGGGGGTCCCCTAGTCCAACCTTGAGGGGTAACCCCAAGCTGGGTTGGTGGGGTCAGGTGAGAGAGGGGGCGCTGTCCAAGGACACATACGTCTGACATGCTGTCCTCTCCACTGCAGATACACACAAACAAACAGACATGGTGGTGAGAGGAGGTCTGAAGAGCTCCCAATACCATCTATATACTGGAGATGACATGGTGGTGAGAGGAGGTCTGAAGAGCTCCCAATACCATCTATACTGGAGATGACATGGTGGTGAGAGGAGGTCTGAAGAGCTCCCAATACCATCTATATACTGGAGATGACATGGTGGTGAGAGGGGAGGTCTGAAGAGCTCCCAATACCATCTATATACTGGAGATGACATGGTGGTGAGAGGATGTCTGAAGAGCTCCCCAATACCATCTATATACTGGAGATGACATGGTGGTGAGAGGAGGTCTGAAAAGCTCCCAATACCATCTATATACTGGAGATGACATGGTGGTGAGAGGAGGTCTGAAGAGCTCCCAATACCATCTATATACTGGAGATGACATGGTGGTGAGAGGATGTCTGAAAAGCTCCCAATACCATCTATATACTGTTCAGGTACTATATAGATGTTCAGGTAATGGACGTTCTTCCAACTCACCTTTAATGTTAGGTTTATCCCGTCCTGACTACATCTTCTCCAGGTATTCACCTGTAGTGAAGTCACATGCTATATATCAGACTGGTTAACAACACTATGCTATACGGTACAGTAGGTAGGCTACACATTGAACAACATCCATCCTTTATCCATCCATTTATCCATCCATACATCCATGCAAATGACATCAACAGAAGGTCCTAAGACTGACAAGTAGATCCTCCAATCAGATTCTGAGGTAACTACACTAATCCAATGGGAACTTCCCATTCCCAGTTTTACCACATCTGGAGGGCTACAGTCTGTTTGTCTGTGGGGGCCGCAGAGCAAAACAGTACAAAACTAATACTATAGGCTGTAGGGAACCTGACCTTTCCCTCCCTCCCCCCTCCCTCCCCCTTCCTTCCTTCCTCCCTCCCTCCCTCCCTCCCTCCCTCCCTCCTCCCTCCCTCCCTCCCCCTCCCTCCCTCCTTCCCTTCCTTCCTTCCTTCCTTCCTTCCTTCCTTCCTTCCTTCCCTTCCTTCCTTCCTTCCTTCCTTCCTTCCTTCCTTCCTTCCTTCCTTCCTTCCTTCCTTCCCTCCCTCCCTCCCTCCCTCCCTCCTCCCTCATTCCCTCCTCCCTCCTCCTTCCCTCCCTCTCTCCCTCCCTGTCAGACCACAGGCACCATTTATCTCACTCTCCCACTTCTCTCTGTGTTTGTGGTCTGGTGTCAACTTTGATCTGCCTCCATGTTGGAATGACACCGTTAAACAGGGAGGAGGGAGAAAGGAGGGGGTACATGGTCTGCTATGAGGTCGAAGAGTGTGTGTGTGAGTGCATGTGTGCGTCGTGTTCGTCGTGTTTGTGCGTCCATGTGTGTGCATGCACTCTGTATGTGTTGCGTGTGTGTGTTTGTGTGTGTGTGTGTTTGTGTGTGTGTGTGTGTGTGTGTGCCCATGCCCTGCTGTGTGTGTGTAAAGGGATCTCCCAGTGTGGAGTGGCTGGCGGCTGCTTCTGATTAGAGGCTGACAGTGTTTGGTTTTCTCTGCTATATTAAGGGTGACATTAAATGATTATGTGAACCATGCATCATGGTGGAGTCTATAGTCTCTATAGAGCTGTCTCTAATACCATGCATCATGGTGGGGTCTCTGGTCTCTATAGAGCTGTCTCTAATACCATGCATCATGGTGGGGGTCTCTGGTCTCTATAGAGCTGTCTCTAATACCATGCATCATGGTGGGGTCTCTGGTCTCTATAGAGCTGTCTCTAATACCATGCATCATGGTGGGGTCTCTATAGAGCTGTCTCTAATACCATGCATCATGGTGGGGTCTCTATAGAGCTGTCTCTAATACCATGCATCATGGTGGGGGTCTCTAGTCTCTATAGAGCTGTCTCTAATACCATGCATCATGGTGGGGTCTCTATAGAGCTGTCTCTAATACCATGCATCATGGTGGGGTCTCTATAGAGCTGTCTCTAATACCATGCATCATGGTGGGGTCTCTGGTCTCTATAGAGCTGTCTCTAATACCATGCATCATGGTGGGGTCTCTATAGAGCTGTCTCTAATACCATGCATCATGGTGGGGTCTCTGGTCTCTATAGAGCTGTCTCTAATACCATGCATCATGGTGGGGTCTCTAGTCTCTATAGAGCTGTCTCTAATACCATGCATCATGGTGGGGTCTCTATAGAGCTGTCTCTAATACCATGCATCATGGTGGGGTCTCTATAGAGCTGTATCTAATACCATGCATCATGGTGGGGTCTCTGGTCTCTATAGAGCTGTCTCTAATACCATGCATCATGGTGGGGTCTCTGGTCTCTATAGAGCTGTCTCTAATACCATGCATCATGGTGGGGTCGCTATTGAGCTGTCTCTAATACCATGCATCATGGTGGGGTCTCTAGTCTCTATAGAGCAGTCTCTAATACCATGCATCATGGTGGGGTCTCTATAGAGCTGTCTCTAATACCATGCATCATGGTGGGGTCTCTATAGAGCTGTCTCTAATACCATGCATCATGGTGGGGTCTCTATAGAGCTGTCTCTAATACCATGCATCATGGTGGGGGTCTCTAGTCTCTATAGAGCTGTCTCTAATACCATGCATCATGGTGGGGGTCTCTATAGAGCTGTCTCTAATACCATGCATCATGGTGGGGTCTCTATAGAGCTGTCTCTAATACCATGCATCATGGTGGGGTCTCCTAGTCTCTATAGAGCTGTCTCTAATACCATGCATCATGGTGGGGTCTCTATAGAGCTGTCTCTAATACCATGCATCATGGTGGGGTCTCTATAGAGCTGTCTCTAATACCATGCATCATGGTGGGGTCGCTATAGAGCTGTCTCTAATACCATGCATCATGGTGGGGTCTCTAGTCTCTTAGAGCAGTCTCTAATACCATGCATCATGGTGGGGTCTCTGGTCTCTATAGAGCTGTCTCTAATACCATGCATCATGGTGGGGGTCTCTATAGAGCTGTCTCTAATACCATGCATCATGGTGGGGTCTCTCTAGAGCTGTCTCTAATACCATGCATCATGGTGGGGTCTCTAGTCTCTATAGAGCTGTCTCTAATACCATGCATCATGGTGGGGTCTCTATAGAGCTGTCTCTAATACCATGCATCATGGTGGGGTCTCTATAGAGCTGTCTCTAATACCATGCATCATGGTGGGGTCGCTATAGAGCTGTCTCTAATACCATGCATCATGGTGGGGTCTCTAGTCTCTATAGAGCAGTCTCTAATACCATGCATCATGGTGGGGTCTCTAGTCTCTATAGAGCAGTCTCTAATACCATGCATCATGGTGGGGTCTCCTAGTCTCTATAGAGCTGTCTCTAATACCATGCATCATGGTGGGTCTCTGGTCTCTATAGAGCTGTCTCTAATACCATGCATCATGGTGGGGGTCTCTATAGAGCTGTCTCTAATACCATGCATCATGGTGGGGTCTCTATAGAGCTGTCTCTACTACCATGCATCATGGGTGGGGTCTCTAGTCTCTATAGAGCTGTCTCTAATACCATGCATCATGGTGGGGGTCTCTATAGAGCTGTCTCTAATACCATGCATCATGGTGGGGTCTCTAGTCTCTATAGAGCTGTCTCTAATACCATGCATCATGGTGGGGTCTCTATAGAGCTGTCTCTAATACCATGCATCATGGTGGGGGTCTCTATAGAGCTGTCTCTGAATACCATGCATCATGGTGGGATCTCTAGTCTCTATAGAGCTGTCTCTAATACCATGCATCATGGTGGGGTCTCTATAGAGCTGTCTCTAATACCATGCATCATGGTGGGGGTCTCTATAGAGCTGTCTCTAATACCATGCATCATGGTGGGGTCTCTAGTCTCTATAGAGCTGTCTCTAATACCATGCATCATGGTGGAGTCTCTATAGAGCTGTCTCTAATACCATGCATCATGGTGGGGTCTCTAGTCTCTATAGAGCTGTCTCTAATACCATGCATCATGGTGGAGTCTCTATAGAGCTGTCTCTAATACCATGCATCATGGTGGGGTCTCTGGTCTCTATAGAGCTGTCTCTAATACCATGCATCATGGTGGGGTCTCTAGTCTCTATAGAGCTGTCTCTAATACCATGCATCATGGTGGGGTCTCTAGTCTCTATAGAGCTGTCTCTAATACCATGCATCATGGTGGGGTCTCTATAGAGCTGTCTCTAATACCATGCATCATGGTGGGGTCGCTATTGAGCTGTCTCTAATACCATGCATCATGGTGGGGTCTCTAGTCTCTATAGAGCAGTCTCTGAATACCATGCATCATGGTGGGGTCTCTATAGAGCTGTCTCTAATACCATGCATCATGGTGGGGGGTCTCTGGTCTCTATAGAGCTGTCTCTAATACCATGCATCATGGTGGGGTCTCTATAGAGCTGTCTCTAATACCATGCATCATGGTGGGGTCTCTATAGAGCTGTCTCTAATACCATGCATCATGGTGGGGTCTCTATAGAGCTGTCTCTAATACCATGCATCATGGTGGGGTCTCTAGTCTCTATAGAGCTGTATCTAATACCATGCATCATGGTGGGGTCTCTATAGAGCTGTCTCTAATACCATGCATCATGGTGGGGTCTCTATAGAGCTGTCTCTAATACCATGTCTAATGCCCCCAACCCCCTAAGTATCAGTACTGTTACTGCTGTATATGGTCTCTATAGAGCTGTCTGTCTAATGCCCCCACCCCCCTAAGTATCAGTACTGTTACTGCTGTATATGGTCTCTATAGAGCTGTCTGTCTAATGCCCCCACCCCCTAAGTATCAGTACTGTTACTGCTGTATATGGTCTCTATAGAGCTGTCTGTCTAATGCCCCCACCCCCCCTAAGTATCAGTACTGTTACTGCTGTATATGGTCTCTATAGAGCTGTCTGTCTAATGCCCCCCACCCCCTAAGTATCAGTACTGTTACTGCTGTATATGGTCTCTATAGAGCTGTCTGTCTAATGTCCCCCACCCCCTAAGTATCAGTACTGTTACTGCTGTATATGGTCTCTATAGAGCTGTCTGTCTAATGCCCCCACCCCCTAAGTATCAGTACTGTTACTGCTGTATATGGTCTCTATAGAGCTGTCTGTCTAATGCCCCCCACCCCCTAAGTATCAGTACTGTTACTGCTGTATATGGTCTCTATAGAGCTGTCTGTCTAATGCCCCCACCCCCCCTAAGTATCAGTACTGTTACTGCTGTATATGGTCTCTATAGAGCTGTCTGTCTAATGCCCCCACCCCCCTAAGTATCAGTACTGTTACTGCTGTATATGGTCTCTATAGAGCTGTCTGTCTAATGCCCCCACCCCCCCTAAGTATCAGTACTGTTACTGCTGTATATGGTCTCTATAGAGCTGTCTGTCTAATGCCCCCACCCCCCTAAGTATCAGTACTCTTACTGCTGTATAGGGTCATCTCAGGATTGAAGCAACTGGCTAGCTCGGGGGGGGTTTGCAGTTTAGTTAACCCACATCTCAGAGGCCTGTTCAAGAGCAGTGCTGTATCCCCTATAAGCAGACTGTGTGTATGGCCTTAAAGGACAAATCAGCTCCAAAACTATCTTTTGGTTTTGTTTTCATTAGTCCACTGTTAGTACAGTCCCAAAATATAGTTTTTTAGCTGATTTTTCCTTTAACGCGGAGGTGGCCCCCCACAATCAAGTCTTGCCTTAGGCCCCCCAAAAAGCTTGAGCCGACACTACTCAAGAGCCAATAATAACTGTCTGCTGAAAGAAGGGCCCAACACTTGGGTAAACTCAAGGAATTACAGTTAGGATACCAGCCAATGACAGGCAATGTTATAGAGGGAGAGACGTACAGTTAGGATCCCAACCAATGACAGGCAATGTTATAGAGGAGAGGCATAGAGGAAGGTGCTAATGACATTGTATTGTCCCTGTGGGGTGTGTACGGTTACGGGAGCCAAGAGGGGACACACCTCACCTTGAATCCTTTTGTACTTCTTGTACCAGCGGCCAAACTCCTGGCACTTGGAGGTGGACACGTTGGCATAGTACGAGCTGTTGACTATGGCAGAGATCATACTCTGATGAGAGAGAGAGAGAGAGAGAGAGAGAGAGAGAGAGAGAGAGAGAGAGAGAGAGAGAGAGAGAGAGAGAGAGAGAGAGAGAGAGAGAGAGAGAGAGAGAGAGAGAGAGAGAGAGAGTGAATGCAGTGTATGTTTTAGTAAGTGTGTGTTTTAATGAGTGTGTGTTTTAGTGACTGTGTACAATTCCCCACAGTCCTGTGCAATACTAGACCTATAAGGACCACATACTGTATGGGCTGGAGCACCACAACACAGTCACATACGGTATGGACTGGAGAACCACAACACAGTCACATACGGTATGGACTGGAGCACCACAACACAGTCACATACTGTATGGACTGGAGCACCACAACACAGTCACATACTGTATGGACTGGAGCACCACAACACAGTCACATACTGTATGGACTGGAGCACCACAACACAGTCACATACGGTATGGACTGGAGCACCACAACACAGTCACATACGGTATGGACTGGAGCACCACAACACAGTCACATACGGTATGGACTGGAGCACCACAACACAGTCACATACTGTATGGACTGGAGCACCACAACACAGTCACATACGGTATGGACTGGAGCACCACAACACAGTCACATACGGTATGGACTGGAGCACCACAACACAGTCACATACTGTATGGACTGGAGCACCGCAACACAGTCACATACGGTATGGACTGGAGCACCATAACACAGTCACATACAGTATGGACTGGAGCACCACAACACAGTGACATACTGTATGGACTGGAGCACCACAACACAGTCACATGCGGTATGGACTGGAGCACCACAACACAGTCACATATTGTATGGACTGGAGCACCACAACACAGTCACATACTGTATGGACTGGAGCACCACAACACAGTCACATACTGTATGGACTGGAGCACCACAACACAGTCACATACGGTATTGACTGGAGCACCACAACACAGTCACATACGGTATGGACTGGAGCACCACAACACAGTCACATACGGTATGGACTGGAGCACCACAACACAGTCACATACTGTATGGACTGGAGCACCACAACACAGTCACATACTGTATGGACTGGAGCACCACAACACAGTCACATACGGTATGGACTGGAGCACCACAACACAGTCACATAATGTATGGACTGGAGCACCACAACACAGTCAGCATACGGTATGGACTGGAGCACCACAACACAGTCACATACGGTATGGACTGGAGCACCACAACACAGTCACATACTGTATGGACTGGAGCACCACAACACAGTCACATACGGTATGGACTGGAGCACCATAACACAGTCACATACGGTATGGACTGGAGCACCTGACAACACAGTCACATACTGTATGGACTGGAGCACCACAACACAGTCACATACGGTATGGACTGGAGCACCCACAACACAGTCACATACAGTATGGACTGGAGCACCACAACACAGTGACATACTGTATGGACTGGAGCACCACAACACAGTCACATGCGGTATGGACTGGAGCACCACAACACAGTCACATATTGTATGGACTGGAGCACCACAACACAGTCACATACTGTATGGACTGGAGCACCACAACACAGTCACATACTGTATGGACTGGAGCACCACAACACAGTCACATACGGTATGGACTGGAGCACCACAACACAGTCACATACGGTATGGACTGGAGCACCACAACACAGTCACATACGGTATGGACTGGAGCACCACAACACAGTCACATACTGTATGGACTGAGCACCACAACACAGTCACATACTGTATGGACTGAGCACCACAACACAGTCACATACGGTATGGACTGGAGCACCACAACACAGTCACATAATGCTATGGACTGGAGCACCTACAACACAGTCACATACGGTATGGACTGGAGCACCACAACACAGTCACATACGGTATGGACTGGAGCACCATAACACAGTCACATACTGTATGGACTGGAGCACCACAACACAGTCACATACAGTATGGGCTGGAGCACCACAACACAATCAGTCACTAATTTAGCTCAATGTGGGAGCGCTTTAATCAGAAGAAAACAGATCTGCGTTGTTGTTTTGGAATCTGTATACAGGATGTCATGTGTCATTTAAACGGCATGTAAGAACAGCACACCACTTCCTGAAGCTAATGAAAAACAACCTAAGCCAGAGACTAAGATGCATAACATGACATGACATGACATGACATAAGATGCAACCTGAGAGAGAGGGCACTCCTTGGCACATGATTCCCCACCACTATAAGGCTAATGCAATGCAGTACAACCTAACCCAGAGACTCATTTGCATGACATGACATAAGCTGCTACCTGAGAGAGGGGGCACTCCTTGGCCAGGGAACTCTGGTTCATCTCCTTCAGTAGCTCTTTGAGGGCGTTCCTCACCGTAGCGTGGTTCCACTGCTCTGACGGCAGATCCTCCAGCCTGGCAAAGCTGGAACCAGGGTTGGATTCATTACCACATGCAATGGAAAACGTTTTAAAACATTATAAAAAAAAAAAAAAAAAGCATTTCTTATTGGACAACTTCACAATCCCTCCCTGTTTCAGTCAGTTTTCTTATGTTTGATGCCTAATGAACATGACCCTGAGACACTAATACATCACTTCCTGTTTGACTTATAACAACATAACAACAATAGGGTTATTCTCACAAAACTGACATTTGACCAAAACATTATTGTGTCATTTTTCACGAAATGTCCTATTGGATCACTGAGATTAGAATCTGTACTATCTATTTTATAATTATTATTATGTTTTGGATAAAATAATATGCATTTTACCATCATTTCCACAAAATGATCACTACCGTAACAGTCCAAAAAAGTTATAAACAAATCAATGTATAATATTTTGAATGAATGAATGAATGAATGAATTAATGAATGAATGAATGAAAAGGCCTAAGTTAAACATAACACTGAAAATATTTAAATGAAACTATAAAATTAAATCAGACTTTTTCCCAATTTGAGCTTTTTTAGCTGTTTGGTTAATGAGAAGTCCAAGTGGGGTAAAATGGGGGTTTGAGAATAAGAGCCTCATTCTGAAGGTATATAAACAAATACATTCATTGAACTTCTACTTCTCTCTAGATGATGCATCATTTGTGAATAAAACTTTATTTAAAAACTGATTGGAGTTTTTACAGGAACTTGAAAAAGTGTTACAGTAATGAGACACAGTAATGAGACACGTGCTTGTGTGACAGGTTAAAGGACAATTCATAGCCTGTTATACACTAAAAAAGTATTAGTAAGTTCATGGTATGTAAGGATCTTAAAATATCTAAGGTTAAAAAGATTATGCATCCAGTACTACTTCATAGAGATTGATAAAATGCATAAATGTGTTTAAAATCCGTCAAGAGTCAAAAGGTTAATATTGTAAGAGGAATGTGTAAATGTTATATTGACTACTTTATTTTGTGGTGCCCAATTTAAGGGTAAAAGTGTTCATCTGTGATCTACTAAATGCTCTTAATCTATGAGCCTAGAGATCGATTGCTCTGGTCTCACCCAACTTCCTGGGGGAATCGCGGTCTTTTTCTCATTACACTAAATTTGTCAGTGAGGAAACATAACTGCGTCACGTTCGTGATTATTTCTTCCCTTTTTCAGGTACGTTATTGATATGAAACGAGTTAATTTGAATGTAATAACTTGCTAACCTGTAGAAGAGAGTTTAAGGTATGTGTTAGTAACATCTTGAGGAAGTTAGAGTTAAGTTGAAGAGAGTTATTAGGTGCGTGTGTGACTGTAATCTGCTTGGTTGCAGCGATAGCTTCGTACTGAGAGTAGCTGCCATTTTATGCTAATTGTGAATGAATATGTGCGTTGTTAATAATATATTTGGGGTTATTTGTATAATGTGTTTCGAATACTTTGTTGACATGGTTGATAAATGTAGTTATGGGTTACTGAGCTAAAATTACTTTGTGTTTGACAGTTATATTGAAACATTTGTATATGTTTTAGTGAATTACAGTTTATGCTGTTGTGACTTGAATAAGCTTTGTAACCTACAAATCTCTGGTTCCTGTAGATCTGTTGTTCTGTAAAATGTGGTATTTTTGTAAAATCATTACACTAAATTTGTCAGTGAGGAAACATAACTGCGTCACGTTCGTGATTATTTCTTCCCTTTTTCAGGGGTGTAACATTTTGGAGGCTCCGCTGAGATTGCTGCTCAGATGTCCGGCTTCCACATCCTGGTCGCTGAATTCCGAGCCAGCTAAATCCCTACATAACAACCCAGGCAGGCTGCAGTGAGGAAAGTGTTGCTGTTCGAGGGGAGCTGGAAGTTGGGGGGTTAAGTGCGTGTCAACTGAGGCCGTTGAGAGACCATCAGAGACAGTAAGGACCACCTAATTCAGAGTCAACTCCCTGCACAGTAAAGGTTCCTCCTGTCCTGTCAACATGACAACCGCCTTGGAAGAACTACAGGAAGAGGTAGTAGGAGAATTGCACACCCTGACTAAAGACAAGTTACTAGACGTATGTGATTTCCTTGACATATCAGGCGAACAGAGGAGAAGAGATGTTCAAGACAAATCCCGATATCACTGATGACTCACATTATGATGTTCCTTGAAAGAGAGGAAGTTGCAGAGTTAGAAGATGGCGGCATGTCGGAATTATTGTTACTTAAAGACAAAATGACAGAGATGATCAGTGGCATAGATAGCAAGACAGGGCAAACTGACCATGATATTGAAACAGCCAGAACACATCACAGAATAGAGGGACTGAGAACTGTAACCCCACAACAAGGGGTGGGAACTGAGCAGAGTACTGCAGACCAAGCCAGTGATTCTCTGCGCCAGCCCCAACCCCTGCCCATCTTCAGAGGAGCATGCAGCTCTCACCCAGTGCACAGCCCGGCTCATACTGGCGCAAAGAGTTAAAAATTTCTGGTCAGATAGGTGAACCGGGCCAGAAAGATAAACTGACTTTTTCCAGCCTTGCCCATCAGATTGAGAATGGACTTAACAGAGGCTATCCTGAGGTAGAAATAGTAGACGCAGTAATCAGGGCTATTTCTCCAGGCTCACAGCTACGCAGCTACTTGGAAGGTAAACCCCAGCTAACTCTTCCCACACTTAGATGCATCCTGCGTTCCCACTTCCAAGAGAAGAGTGCAACAGAGCTTTACAAACAGCTAGCTTCAGAAGCACAGCATAGCAAGGAGACCCCTCAAAGCTTCCTGATGCGCGTCTTAGATTTGAGGCAGAAAGTACTATTTGCGTCCCAGGAGTCAGAATCAGGGCTTAAGTATGACCCTGCTCTAGTCCAGCGCATGTGTTTACACACAGTCCTTACAGGTCTCCAGAGTGACAGTATCAGGATAGACATGCAGCCTCTCCTGCTTGATAGCGAAACATCAGATGAGGTTTTGCTAGAGAAGCTTAACATTGCTTGTTAATGAGATAGAAAGACGAAACAAAAAGCGTTTTTAATGCCCCACAGCCTGCTACAACTGTAAGTGTAGTTCAGTTAGAAGATACGCCATCTGCAAAGTGTCCTGTGAAGGAAGCCAAAGCTAAGATACCCGCAGAACTGTTAACAGAGTTAGCTGAACTTAAGACAGGTGTAGCTTCCCTAAAAGGTCTCAGTGCAGAGATTGCTCAGATTAAGGAGACATTACAGCAGCCTATGTTTCAGTCATCGCCTTATGCCCATGCCCCCACTTCCAGTTAGGAGGCCAGATAGGGACCCCCAGCCACCTGTTTCCCAGCAGCAGTATTACAGCAACTACAGTCAGCCCCAAGCACCTGACCCTCCAGTATCAATATGCACCTAACCTGTATACCAACCGCTCTGCTCAAGCTCCAAGGAGGTGTTTTGTCTGCCAGCAGGCCAGAACAGATGCACGCTGCACACACTGCTTCCGATGTGGGAGTGGGGAACATTTTCAAGCTGGATGTAAAATCCGGGGAGTCAGACCATCCAAAAGGCCCCTTTAAACGGGAAGGGTTACCGCTGAGGGACAAGTGTTAACCGTAGCTACCAAAAAGTCCCAGAAATGTGCAAATTGTGCCAGAGAAGATTCATTTGAGAACCTGAAACAATGTTCATCATGTAAAGAGACACTGTACTGTTCCAAAGGATGTCAAAACCAACATTGGACTAAACATAAGGAAAAATGCACTCACCTGAAAATGGACTCTACCTGTGAAAAGCTTTTCCTGTACAGAAGAAAATGCCCACTCTTTACCATCCCTAGCTCAAGGTTGCTTACCCCCATAAGGTCACCTCGCTAGTCGGGTAGACAGTGCCTTGTTGAGTGTCACCTGAATCGCCACCACCTCCAAGCTCTATGGGACACAGGCTCTCAGGTATCGGTCATTGATGAACGATGGAAAGCGGAATCTCTCCCAGAACGCAAGGCTGAGGGATGTTTCAGAAATTCTGGACTCACCTGATGATCTAAGATTGACGAGCAAATGGGACTGAAATGCCGTACCTGGGATGGATTGAAACAACTTTTCGGCTAGCCTCTGAAACTGACCAAACGAGGAACTGATCATCCCAGTGCTGGTAATGAAAGGCTGTCACCTATCTCATCCCATCATAGGTTTCAATGTTATTGAGCACATCCTGACAATGACCGAAAAGACTAAACGGTACAGTACAGTGAAAAAAGCTTTCCCAAGCCTCAAAAGAAATAAGGTGAGGGCTTTTATACAGGCTGTTAGCGCCAGAACAGACAGATGAATACGCAGTGAAGACCAAGAAAGAGAAGGTTGCTGTACCAAAACACAGTAGCATTCAGATTGAGTGCCGGGTAGCTTCCCAGCCTTTCAAAGATGACATGACAATGCTTTTCCAGCCAGACCTGAACCCGCAGTGGCCAGATGAACTTGAGTTCTTTGACACACTAGTCAGAGTTAAGAAAGGTGTTTTTCCAGTTGTCATGCTTGATGTCTCTAACCCCACTGACCACGACATTGCCCTGCTAGGAGCACCATAATCGGTACAGTACAAACCATTATGACTGTGTTACCTGCCCAAGTCTTTGAAAAAGCTGTCACCCCAGCCACAGTGAATCACACTAGTGTTCAAACTCCATGTACTGCTACTGAACAGTGGGATCCACCAGTAGGTTTAAGTCACCTAACCGAAGAACAGAGAGAGGTTGTTAGGAAAATGCTTAGAGAAGAGTGTCACTCCTTCTCCAGATCAGACAATGACATTGGCTGCATTGAACGATTGAAAATGACTATTTCTCTAAAGGACTCTGAACCAGTCAAGCGCACATACATGTCAGTGCCCAGGCCACTGTATCAGGAGATGAAGGGTTACCTTCATGACCTCATAGCCCAGGGTTGGGTTAGGAAGTCAAACTCTTCATATTCTTCACCTGTCGTGTGCGTTAGGAAGAAGGGACGGGACCCTCCGGTTGTGTATAGATTACAGAGACCTGAACAGAAAGACACATCCCGACCGCCAGCCCATCCCTCGGGTCCAGGACATCATGGACAGTTTAGGTGGTAATTCCTGGTTCTCCCTTTTTAGATCAGGGAAAAGCATATCACCAAGGGTTCATCTCTGAAGAAAGCAGATCACTGACAGCATTTGTGACCCCATGGGGACTCTATGAGTGGATACGTATGCCATTCGGCCTCATGAACGCTCCTGCAGCTTTTCAGCGTTGTATGGAGGAATGTTTGGAAGGGCTCCGGGACAACATCTGCATTCCTTATCTGGACGACACGCTAGTTTTCAGTAAAACTTTCGACAGCCATGTGAATGATGTGCAAAAGGTTTTGCAGCGTCTCAGAGAGTATGGCATCAAACTCCAAGCCAAGTAAGTGTGATCTCTTTAAACCCCAGGTCCGTTATTTGGGCAGAATAGTGTCTGCAGACGGCGCAAAGTTGACCCAGCCGATTTTGAAGCAGTAAGAGCATTGAAAGAGATCAGACCACAGACTGTGGGCCAGCTCAGAAAAAATGCTTGGTTTACTCACTTACTACAGACAGTACATCAAAGACTTTTCTAGGAGGCCAGCTGTCTGTATGACCTCCTGAAAGCAGATTCAGAGAAATTACCTGACCACCCACGGAAAGCAAAAACAAAGAAAGTAAGTCATGTGGTGCCCTCAAACAAGCCAATCCTGTGGACTGACCAGCATCAACAGGCACTTGAACAGCTGATTGAGTGTCTGCTTCACCCACCAGTCTTAGGTTTCCCTGACTTCACTCAGCCATTTGTTGTACACACTGATGCGTCACACCAAGGCTTGGGAGCAGTTCTTTATCAAGAGCAAGATGGGAAGCTTAGGGTCATTGCTTATGGCTCTCGAACCTTAACAGCAGCTGAGAAGAACTATCACTACCACTCTGGCAAGCTAGAATTTCTAGCTCTAAAATGGGCAATCACTGATAAGTTCCATGATTATTTGTACTATGCTCCGACCTTCACTGTATACAGTGATAACAACCCGCTCAGCTACATTCTGTCTACTGCAAAACTGAACGCAACCACTTCCAGGTGGGTTGCAGAATTGGCTGATTTCCACTTTACAATAAAGTACAGGCCAGGCAGAGAGAACGGTGATGCAGATGCTTTGTCGAGGATGCCACTGGATGTAGAGTCACTGATGAGAGAATGTTCTGAGGAGCTTCCACCAGACACCATTGCCGCCACTATACAAGCAGTAGAGGTACAGAAAGAGCCTTTTGTGCCTTGGTCAATTTCAGCTGCATCTATGTCAGTATCAGCTGAAGGTGAGACAACTACAGCAACAATCAGCTCGATCCCAAAAGAGGGGATAAGAGAGGCACAAGAGTCTGATCCGGTCATCCGTCCTGTGCTCGATTTCAAGCTGTCTGGTTCCAAACCGCCAGTTAAAGAGCAAAAGGAATTCAGTCCAAAGACAAAATGCCTATTCAGAGAATGGGACAAATTGACAATCGACAGTGATGGTATTCTGTACAGAATCACTACAGCCCGCAAGCAGTTAGTTCTACCAGAGCAGTACAAAGGTAAAGTGATGGAAGAGTTGCACAATAACATGGGACACCAAGGTACTGACCGCACTGTATCACTAGTACGTGACCGCTTCTTCTGGCCTTATATGCAATCTGACATTGAGCACTATGTGACTAAAACTTGTAGCTGTGTCAAGCAGAAAAAGCCAGGCCATGAAACAAGAGCTCCTCTGACAAACATTGTGACAACACAGCCATTTGAACTGGTATGTATAGATTTCCTCCATCTCGACAGATGCAAAGGGGGATATGAGTACATCCTCGTGATTGTTGATCATTTTACACGTTACACTCAAGCCTACGCCACCACATCAAAGTCAGGAAAAACTGCTGCAAATCTCATCTTCAATGACTTTGCCCTGAAGTTTGGGTTCCCCTCCCGCATCCACCATGACCAAGGGGGAGAATTCGAAAATCAGTTGTTCCATCAGTTAAAGAAACTCAGTGGCATGGCGGGGTCCAGAACAACACCCTACCACCCGATGGGGAACGGTCAAGTGGAACGAATGAACAGAACATTGTTGCAAATGCTAAAGACACTAACTGAGACACAAAAGTCAAACTGGAAGGAGTCTCTAAACAAACTGGTTTATGCCTATAACTGCACCCGTTGCGAAGTGACTGGCTATTCACCATTTTATCTTCTGTTTGGGGAGATCACCCAGGCTTCCAGTTGATATGTTCTTTGGATTGTGCACAGAGGCAGGTTCCAGTAACCAGCGAGACTACGTGGAGAACTGGAAACGAGGAATGGAAGAAGCATACGCCATTGCAAATGAAAATGCTCAGAAAGCTGCTGAAAGAAGTAAAAAGTACTATGACACTAAAGTTAGGAGTTCAGTGCTACAGCCTGGCGAAGCGAAGTTCTGATTAAAAACCTGACACCAAGAGGAGGACCAGGCAAACTCCGTAACTATTGGGAAGATCAAATTCACACAGTAGTGAGACAAATGGGTTCAGACCTGCCGATTTGTGAGTTGAGACCAGAAAAGGGTAGGGGACGCTCCCGGGTCCTGCACAGAAACCTGCTCATGTCCTGTGACCACTTACCTTTTGAGAGACAACCAGAAATGACTAAAGATGACAAAAGTAAGAAAAAGAGACATCAGCCTGGATCACAGCCTCTAGATTCTGATGAAGACAAGCGGGGATGAATATGACCTTCATCATGAGCCGCTACAGGTCCCCACATCTCCTACAGTACCTGAGAGGTATGCTGAACCAGCGAGAGAGTCGGGAAAACAGGCCCCCACCAGTGAAACAAACAGTTGCGGTGCCAGTTCCTGATACGCTACCAGCACAGCCTCTTGTTGAAAATCAGCTGGGAGGAGAAAACAACAGTTAAAGAACTGCCTGCTGAGGAGATGAACTTGCCTGCTGAAAATGTGCTGGATGATCGTCCACTCAAGTGCCTTTCCTTCATTAACTGCTGCTGCTGAACCTGAGGAACCAGCTTACCAGCTGCCACAAAGAGAGAGACACCCTCCAAGACGTATCACCTATGATCAGCTTGGTATCCCTTCCTGCTACAGTATACAGCCACAGCCACAGTTGTTCCCTGTCTACCCTGCACCAGGACTGGTTCCATGGCTGCCATCACTACAAGCGATATTACCTTCAGCCACCCTACATGTATGGACTTCAGCAAACTTGAGGCCACAGACAGAGTTGACATGTTTGACCATGGACTACTGACTGATTTCACAGACTTTCACAAGACAATTAGCAGACTATGCATATAGATCATTAAAACTGATGGACTGTTGACAATAGTATGAGAAAAGACTGCTTATGGACTGTTTATACAGCTGGTCAACAGATATGGACTGTGAATATAACTTCTTGGTTCTATTTGAACTGTGAACTTTGACCTCTGCTCAAGGACTATCTTACAGAAGAGGATTTTCTACGTCCAGTGCTTATAGACTGTTTAAGAAGATAATGTTGGTAATGTTGGGACAACATTTATTTTGTCGGGGAGAGTGTGACAGGTTAAAGGACATTCATAGCCTGTTATACACTAAAAAGTATTAGTAAGTTCATGGTATGTAAGGATCTTAAAATATCTAAGGTTAAAAAGATTATGCATCCAGTACTACTTCATAGAGATTGATAAAATGCATAAATGTGTTTAAAATCCGTCAAGAGTCAAAGGGTTAATATTGTAAGAGGAATGTGTAAATGTTATATTGACTACTTTATTTTGTGGTGCCTAATTTAAGGGTAAAAGTGTTCATCTGTGATCTACTAAATGCTCTTAATCTATGAGCCTGAGATCGGAATTGCTCTGGTCTCCACCCAACTTCCTGGGGGGAATCGCGGTCTTTTTTCTCATTACACTAAATTTGTCAGTGAGGAAACATAACTGCGTCACGTTCGTGATTATTTCTTCCCTTTTTCAGGTACGTTATTGATATGAAACGAGTTAATTTGAATGTAATAACTTGCTAACCTGTGAAGAGAGTTTAAGGTATGTGTTAGTAACATCTTGAGGAAGTTAGAGTTAAGTTGAAGAGAGTTATTAGGTGCGTGTGTGACTGTAATCTGCTTGGTTGCAGCGATAGCTTCGTACTGAGAGTAGCTGCCATTTTATGCTAATTGTGAATGAATATGTGCGTTGTTAATAATATATTTGGGGTTATTTGTATAATGTGTTTCGAATACTTTGTTGACATGGTTGATAAATGTAGTTATGGGTTACTGAGCTAAAATTACTTTGTGTTTGACAGTTATATTGAAACATTTGTATATGTTTTAGTG